>NC_066526.1:16832141-17119641 GCF_024679095.1 Eriocheir sinensis | reverse complement strand
TTTCGATACAAGTAATAAAACAAACATTCATCTATACGAAAAAAAAAAAGAAGGAGAACATTTAAGTGGTTAGAATACTTGGTTGTTGAGGCAAATCGAAGTAGTTGTAGAGAGAAGCATGGAAAGGAAAGGGGAGGGGGGCAGGGAGGGGGAGAGGGGGTGAAGGAGAATGGAGGGGAAGCAGGAGGGAGGCAAGAGGGATGGAGGGAAAAAGGGGTGGGAGATTGTGTCATGGAGGAACGGAGGAAAGAGGAATGAAGGGAAACATGAAAGATGGCGGGGAACTGGGAGGGAAAGAGAGCTAGATAGGGAGAGGGAGAGAGGGAGGGAGGGTTAGTCTCTCCAATACAAGGGAGGGAGGGAAGAGGGAGAGAGAGAGAGGGAGAGAGAGAGAGAGAGATATTGGCAGGTGCTATAAATTTGATTGCTAGTTGTTTTACGATAGGTTTTACTGCCTGTATTTTATATTGCTGTTACTTTTATGGATCGCCGTGTTTTGCCAAATTAAAAGATGCAGACACTTCTCCCTCCGTGGACTGCGGTGGGGGGAGACGGTGCAGACGAAGAGGGGGCAAGGGGGGCAAAGGGGGGAAAGTCAGGAGAGGTTGCGGCCCACGGGAACACGACTCAAACCAATTTCTACCCTTGTGTTATTTATGGCCTTTATCATGTTATTGCCTTTATTTACGTACGTTTAGAATGTGCCAAAAGAATAAGGATCTCTCTCTCTCTCTCTCTCTCTCTCTCTCTCTCTCTCTCTCCCATGAACCTACGTCCCCTCACAACGTTATTACCCGTTGAAATTATGATTCTACTGCCTTTCAATGATATAACAAAGAATATATTACTATAAAAAAATATAGGTGAGATTATGGCCATTTAAAATACGCCTCAAGCTTCCCTCTCCCTTAGTGTTGTGTAATCATGCCTTTTATTTTGTTCTTACCTTTATTTACCTGTAGAATCACCCAAAGAACATGCATTGCCCAGTGTTCTCTCGGTGAGGTTGTGGCCATTTAGAATACGCCTCAAACTTCTCCCTGCCCTAGTGTTGTGTAATCATGCCTTAGTGTTCTCTCGGTGAGGTTGTGGCCATTTAGAATACGCCTCAAACTTCTCCCTGCCCTAGTGTTGTGTAATCATGCCCCAAGTAATGAAAGTATCTAATGGCAACACGCGCGGCTATATATGCCGTATGTCCCCAACTTCACCTGTACCTAACGCTGCCTCAAGTCGAAGTCGTTCACCCCAGCGGGCCGCGACGCCTTGACAGATCACTTGAGGCGGCGGGGTTCACGCGCCTCGGTGACGTGGACACGATCACCCAATTTTCCCCAGACCCGGCCAAGTATCCGTCCAAATGTACTGTGTTAAGTGCGTCCCATAGTACGGCATTGGCGGCGTGCCCAGCCAGGCCCCTCAAGTCCCAGCCGTCCTCTCCTTGCACCCATTACGCGGTACGGTCGAGATTCTTGGTTTGTTTGGAAGTGTGTTGAAAATAGAAACATCACTCAGGGCTTTAATTTGTCATCCAGAGAAGCATAGATGGTGTTTCCAGGTCCTTTCAAGTCCCAGCCTTTCTCTCCTTGCATCCATTACGCTGTGGTCGAGATTGTTTGTTTGTGTGTTCAAAACGGAAGCAGCACTCAAGGGTTTAATATGTCATCCAATGCAGCAAAGACTTCGTTTTCAGATCCCTCAAGTTCCAACCTTCCTCTCCTTGCATCCATTACTCGCTCCAGTTAAGAATCTTTGATTGTATGTTAAAAAGGAAACAGTACTCAAGGCTTTAATTTGTCAATGAGTGAAGAAAAGATGGTGTTTTCAGGCCCTTCAAGTCCCTCTCTTCCTCTCCTTGCATCCATTTCGCGCTGGCTGAGATTCTTTGGTTGTTTATGTGTTCAAAACGGAAACAGTACTCAAGGCTTTACTCTGTCATCGAGTGCAGCAAAGACAGCATTTCCAGGTCCCACAAGTCCCTCTCTTCTCCTCGCATCCATTTCACGCTTTGGTAGAGATTCTGGGTTTGTGTGTCCAGTAGGGAAGTAATACTCTCCTACGGTCTTTAATTTGTCATTCAGTTCATCATACGCGGCGTTCCAAGGCCCCTCAAGTCCCTCTCCTCTTCATTTTGCATCTATTACACACTCTGGTTACGAATCTGTGCCTGTGAATGTGTTTAATGTATAAGTTATTCTGCAGGCCTTACCGCTTCATAGTGTCATCTTAATAGAGAATGAAATGACTTTCCAGACCCCTCGCGCCCCTCTCATCCTCTCCCCTGCATACCTTCCATCCAGGCTCTAGTTGTGGGATTTGATTTTGTGTAAAGTACTCGAACTAATGACTTATATATTTAAATATGTCACATATTTCAGCATAGACGGTGTTTCCAATGTCTTTATGTTTTTCTGTTCGTTCTTGGACCTCTAAAATGCCGCAAACACAATTTCGAGCCCCCTAATAGTAGTTGTTAGCATGGAGTTGTTAGTTGTTAGATTAATAGCTTCATAATAAGATTTTCATGTATTCCTTGGCACAAAACACGGGAGTTCAAAACAGTTATCATCCTCTGTCAACTTCTTTAATTCTTTGTTCGTTCCAACCACAGTTTTCTGGCCTTTGAACGATTCACGTAAAGCCACAGGTTGTCAGAGGTATACTTTTTTTGCTGTATTTTAATTTAATTCTGCAATAGAGCACAGAACAGTGAAATCATCCTCTATCATAGTGTTCAACCCCTTACTCGCTCCAGTCACGGGCTTTGATCCTCTTTGTGCTGCTAACAAGGAGTCGTGGATTGTTAGATTTATAGTTTCATCCATAATTCAAGACAGGCCGTTCAGATCATCCTGTGTCACCTTCTTGAACCCTTTACTCGCGGCAGTCACAAGCCCCAGTCCTCTTTGCGCGGTTAACATGGAGTTGCAGATTGTCAAAGCGCCTGCAGAACCTTCGCCATTTATAATTTGGAGGCCTCGGACAAAACATGCGTCAGAGAGGAGTGAGGCGGGCGGGAGAAAGGCGGCTGATGAAGTGACGGCCGTGAGAATGGAGTAATCAAGGCTGCGGTGGTGTTAGGTCTCAGGAGCCATTCTTCCTTGGCTGCTGCGGGGGTGCTTGTGGTGGTGGTGGTGCTGGATGGAAGAGGAAATCGTGTTCATAGATGTTGCTTGGTTGGTTGGTCTTCTTTTTGTGGTAGTGGTCATGGTGGTGGTGGATGCGTGTATATTTTTGTGGAGATTATATAGTAGTTCCTCCCGAAATTGACCCCTCTTTCGGCCACCTCCTTGGATTCTTTTTAGGAGCAGCGAGTAGCGGGCTTTTTATTTTTATTTTTTATTATTGTTTCCTTTTTTGTGCCCTTGAGCTGTCTCCTTTGTTGTAAAAAAAAAGTTCTTGTGGTGATTGTGATCGTAACAATGTTTTGGTTTTCATGAACAGTTGTGGGTGGTGGTAATTCTGGCTGTGTGTTTGTAGGGGTGGTGCATACTAATCTCTGTGTGGTTGTTGTGGTGATTATAAAAATAAGAAAAGAAAAGGTTAGTTTTGTTAAGATCAGGATAACGCCTTTAGTTTTTGAAAGTTTAGAAGAGAATTAGTCAGATGATTTTTGGACTTAGAAATATACAGTACAGTGAAGGATTGAGAAAACTAATCTACACACTTTGGAAAGACGTAGATTATGAAATGATTTATCTGAAGTTCTTAATGGGTTTAGGGATTTGATAAGAGTGATTCAGATGAAATACGTATATTAAACTAGGTATAAAAACACGCAGTAACGGGTATAAGGTACACATATTTAGTTTCAGGAAGGAAATAGGCAAAAACTGGTCTTGAACAAGGTAGTGAATGAGTGAAAGAAACTAAGCAGGTATATAGTAGAGGCAAACACAGATGAAGGCTTTAAATGGAGGTTACTTGTATATATGGATGGGAAAGAAAATATGTGAATAACCCACTCTCAGGAGCCGCCATGTATAGTCCGTTTGACCTCTTGTAACCTACTTGTAGCCTTGTGTTCAAATGCAATACCTGGAGATGAACGAGTGAATAAATAAATGAATAAATCACATAAATATCCGAGGCAAGCTGAGATCACTCCATAATTAATTTGTGAACCTGAGGAAGAGAAAGAAAAAAAAATATAGTGGCCAAGATGGAGTGCACAAGGAGGAGGAGGAGGAGGAACACAAAGAAACACAAAGGAAGAACAAACAACAGCAGACCTGAAGGTCCTTACGAGGCTGTTTGTGACAAGCTACACTAACTAGCTAATCAAAGATGGAAGATGAAGGACAGCAAAGGCGAAGGCTCCTCCCCACCCCCCACCCATCCCTCCAGCCAAAGTTGGCAGGATATAAAAAAGAACCGTGCAGCATGGAAAAACTGCACGGAAATTATGTAGGAAAGAGGAAAGAACTATCATTACTGCTACCACTAACCGGGCGATAAAAACGGACAAGGACACCAGTATTCGAAAGAACTTAACGTTATTACGACAATGAGTAATATTTTAGTTGCTGGTTGGATTCAAAATACTAGTCTAATCTATTTTTAAAGGCCGTAACTGTTGTACTATCAACGACATCACAGGGTAGAGAATTCCAGACATTAACGACTCGATTGAAAAAGAAGACTTAGTGTTTGGCTTCGTGCGACGATAATCTTTTACCACTTATGTTGAAATTGTGATTTCTTCTTGTTCTATTTGATCTATCAATTGTAAATTAATCTTTGGCATTAACATCACTGAATCCTTTAGACATTTTAAACACTTCTATTAGATCGCCTCGCATTCTTCGTTTTGATAGGCTGAATAAATTTACTTATTTAAGTCTTTGTTCATACGAAATTTTTTTCAATCTTGGAATCATCTTTGTTACTCTCCGTTGAACCCCTTCTAACTTTTCTACGTTTATTTTGTAATAGGGAGACCAAAACTGTACATAGTACTCTAGCTGGGGTCGAACCAGCGAATTATGCAGTTTTAATATTACTTTTTCCGATCTATTATTGAAGGCTTGTCCGATGAAACCAATAAACTTGTTTGCAGTTTTAATTACCTCTGAACAATGCTGACTGGGCTTTAAATCGCTTGATATAGTGATTCCAAGATCCTTTTCTTTACTTACTGCAGAAAGTTGTTGGCCATTCATTACGCACTGAACACGATTGGAGGAGGAGGAGGAAGAAGAGGAAGATGAGGAGGAGGAGGAGGAGGAGGAGGAGGAGGAGGAGGAGGAGGAGGAGGAGGAGGAGGAGGAGGAGGAGGAGGAGGAGGAGGAGGAGGAGGAGGAGGAGGAGGAGGAGGAGGAAGAAGAAGAAGAAGAAGAAGAAGAAGAAGAAGAAGAAGAAGAAGAAGAAGAAGAAGAAGAAGAAGAAGAAGAAGAAGAAGAAGAAGAAGAAGAAGAAGAAGAAGAAGAAGAAGAAGAAGAAGAAGAAGAAGAAGAAGAAGAAGAAGAAGAAGAAGAAGAAGAAGAAGAAGAAGAAGAAGAAGAAGAAGAAGAAGAAGAAGAAGAAGAAGAAGAAGAAGAAGAAGAAAGAAAAAGAAAAAGAATAAGAAGGAGAACAAGAACAAGAACAAGGGGAGGAGGAGGAGGAGGAGGAGGAGGAGGAGGAAGAAGAGGAGGAGGAGGAGTTGAACAATTTTTTCCCCTCCCGCGTACTAATCTTGCCCTTCTTTCTGTCTATCTGTTATTTATGGAGGACGAGCGGCTATTGCAAGATGATTTATGATGATTATTGCATGGACTCACTGACCTTCCGCTGCCTCTCTCTTTTTCTCTCTCACTCAATCTCTCTCGTTCTCTCTTATCTCTTTGTCTGTAGATTGGTTTGCTTTCTTTGTTCGTTTCTCTGTTTCACTCTTTCTATTTTTCCTTCTTTCTCTCTCTTTTTCAGCTTATTTTCTCATTCTTTTTCTTATTCTGTTCATCATGGTTTGGTATAGGTCTTTTTTTCTCTCGTATATCTGCCTCAAGTTGGATAAGTATACCGATTTCGAGACTCCTCTGAGCTTACGAATAATAGAAACCTAATATATATAAAATCTCATGCTCAATTCCACTTCATACGTACAGGTTTAGTGTAAAAAGACATTGTTTCGAGACATTCCCTATTGTCTTATTTTTCTTTCTCGTCATCTCTTCAGTATGAGTCGATCTATCCCGTTTCTCGATCTTAATGAAGCTGATTGCCACATATAGACACATCATAGTTTCTCCTCTCCTTAAGTTATCAAGGTTTAGCGTAAGTGGCTATATTGTTTTAAGATATTCCGTTGTTTCCGTCTTCCTCTCGTTATATCCTCGGTCGGAGCAGCTTTGGTCCGTTATTATACATCAAAAAAGCTAATTGGCACATACATGCACATTAATATAATCAGTGATATGTTCATGTATTTATATATTTATCTGTTTTCCACTGTTCATCCATAAAGCATTCACACAGGTCTTCTTTCTGCTTTCCTTTACAGTCTAAGCAGTTCTTTTTTTTTTTTTACATCAAAGGACACGGCTCAAGGGCAACAAAAAGAGTACAAAAAAAAAAAAAGCACGCTAACAAAGAAAAAAAAGCCCTTAACTAGACATCGGGAATGCTAGCTGCCACATAGATGCACATTACAAGCATTTATATTCCTCTTTTTCAGCTTTTCATCAACAAGGCATCCACACAGGCCTTCTTTCTATTACATATCTCTTTGTCTAAGGTGTTCTGTCCCGTTTTCTACACCCACATAAAGAAGTTTGCGGTCTCTTAATTATCAGGATATGGCGTTAATATGCATAGGAGAGGTTTCAACTACAACGCTTTCTCCTCTCTTCGTCACATCTTGGTCTGAGTGTTCGTCCTCGTAAAGTCACGCTGCTGTGCCTTGTTGGACGTGAAGAAAAAAATAGGAAGTCACCCGCGGCGTTCCTATACTCTCCTTCTTTCTTCCTATCTCGGGTCAAAGTTGATCCTGCTCTTGCCGTTCCTCCTCTTCCCTGGTCTGAGTCTTCGTCCTCGTAAAGTCACGGTGCTGTGCCTTGTTGGACGTCAAGAGAGGAAAGAGTCATCCGCAGCGCTCTCTCCCAAGCCTTCCTTCGTCCTATCTTGGGTCTAAGTTGGTTCTGCTCTTGCCAGTCTTTCTTCCCTCGTCATATCTTTGGTCTTCTTCGGTTGGTCTGAGTCTTCGTCCTCGTCAAGTCATCCGCGGCGGTCCTTCCCTCTCCTTCCCTCGTCCTTCCTTGGTCCTCCTCACGTCATTCCTTCTTCCCTCGTCACATCTTTGGTCTTCGTCGGTCTGCCCCGCGTCATCGGCCTCGTTAAGTCGCGTTTCTGGCCTGCTCTGTATGCGGGGCCGGGGCCAGACATTTGCCCCTCTCTTCATCCTCGCCTCCCTCGCCTGCATTTCAATATCGGGCGCGGCGGCGTTTTCTCTCGGATTCTCGCCTCTGATTGCGGATAATTTGAATTTCCTGCCCTTCTGAGCCACTTAGAACTTGGGACTAACTCACTTGAAGCTTCTTGGCCCGCGAGTTACATTGCTTTGCCTTAACTCGTGTTGCTACTGATTTTATTTATGTATTTTATTTGCAGTATTTTATTTATCTTAATGCATGTTCTTCTGAGCTATTACATTGCTTTGCCTTAACTCGTGTTGCTACTGATTTTATTTATGTATTTTATTTGCAGTATTTTATTTATCTTAATGCATGTTCTTCTGAGCTATTACAATATTTGGACTATATCATTGTAGCTTCTTGGGCAGCGAGTTACTTTGCTTTACTTTAACGCGTGTTGCTGGTGATTCTATTTATGTATTTTATTCGCATGCTGGTGATTTTATTTATGTATTTTATTCGCAAATTGTCGTTTATCCTTTCTATATTATCCTGTATGTCCTTTTATTTGAGGTGTTTAAAACTTGAGACTGTCTTAATCGAAGCTTGCTGGGTGGTGTGATACTTTGCTTGTCCTTAATTTGTGTTGGGGACTGATTTTATTTATGTATTTTATTTGCAGTCTTTTATATATTTTTCTGCATGTCCTTCTGAGGTATTTAGGTTCTTAGGCTGAGAGATAGTTTGCCTTTTTTTTACACCTAAGGAAACAGCTCAAAGGCAACAAAAAAAAGTGTAAAAACCGCCCCCACTAATCGTTGTTTACCTTAAAGTTTGTGTCGTTGTTGATTTTATTCGTGTATTTTATCTGCAGGTTGTTTTTGTTTTTTTGTTATTTTCGGCTTGTCATTTTGAGCTATCTAGAATTTAGGACTAACTCACTTGAAGCTGTTCGGACCTCGATTTACTTAGCTCTATTTTGACCCGTGTTGATGTTGGTTATATGCGTGAGTTTTGTTTATAGGTCATTGTTGTTGTTGCTGTTGTTTTTATTATAGTTTCTTGCTCACGTGTATCAATGTTGTGGTGGAAGTGATTTGTCTCTTGAATATTGTGTTTGGTTTATATGTATTTTTAGGAATATTTAAGAAAAAAAAGAGAGAAAAGAGAGGGAACATTTTTAAATTTTTTTTTAGCACATTTATTTTCTTTTAGTATCTGCTTCATTCCTGTCTATTTCCTCCTGCTCCTCATCCTCCTCCTCCTCCTCCCCCTCCCTCCTTCAGCTTTCCCTTCGCGGCCTCACCTGCTTGCTAATTGACCTTCAGTGTTGAGGGTCTCACCTGACGCCTCATCTTCTCACAGAACCGTGTCCCATTAAACATTTGCCGCTCGCATGGAGTGTGTATGTGTGTGTATGTGTGTGTGTGTGTGTGTGTGTGTGTGTGTGTGTGTGTGTGTGTGTGTGTGTGTGTGTGTGTGTGTGTGTGTGTGTGTGTGTGTGTGTGTGTGTGTGTGTGTGTGTGTGTGTGTGTGTGTGTGTGTGTGTGTGTGTGTGTGTGTGTGTGTGTGTGTGTGTGTGTGTTTATCTCTTTCTCTCTTTGCTGTCTATCTCTGTCTGTCTGTCTGTCTGTCTGTTTGTTTGTCTGTCTGAATGTCTCGCTCGCTCACTCTTTTCTTTAGTTTCTGTGATTCTATCTTTGTCTGGTGACCTTCACATTAATGCGGAGGAGGAGGAGGACGAGGAGGAGGAGGAATACTCATGCAATCAAGGTCACATGATTGCTGGAGGAAGAGGTGAAGGAGAGAGGGGGAGGAAAGGTAGAGGAGAGGCGGAGATGGAAGACAGGGAAGATGGATGGACTGAAGATAACGGAGACAGAAAGAAGGGGAGAGGGGGGGGGGGGAGAATAACTAGATATGGTGATGGCGGAGCTGATAACGTTAATTAAAGCGATAGTGCACTGTGGAGGAAAATGACTGTGGTGGTGGAGGTGAGGGCAGGCAGGTAGGCAAGGATAGGTGGATGCTGTAATGCCGGAGATGATGGGGACGTGGAGAAAGGACGATAGAGGGAGAGTGGGTTGCGCAGGACAAGGGTAGCTGTAGATAGTCTTGATGATGATGGGAGAAAGTGACGGATAGAAAAGGAAAGAATAAAGGGCTGGGTCGCTAAAGAAAGGAAAATAAAACAGGCAAGAGGGCGGAGAGACAAGCAGCGGGGTCCTTTTCACCTGTATATCCATCCAGGTAAGCCTCAACACCTGTACGAGCTCATGAGGTGGGCAGGAAAGGCGGGTGAATGCGTAGATAAGATAGACAGTGATAGGGCTGGATAGACAAATGGTGTAAAGGCTTATAAGGTGGGCAAAGGAGGGTCAGAGGAATGGGTAGATAGGACAGGGATGGGATGGAGGCGCTGTTCTTCACACCTGTATTTCCACCCAGGTAAGTCCCATCCACCTGTACAGACTCGTAAGGTGTGTGTGTTTGTGTGTGTGAATGTATGTGTTACTGTGTGCGTCGGGTGAATGGATAGAAAGGACAGACAGGGGCGGGATTTCGGCGGTTTCTTCTTACCTGAATTTCCACCCAGGTAACCCACCATGCACCTGTACAGACTCGTGAGGTGTGTGTGTGTTTGTGTGTGTATGTATGTGTGTTTCTGTGTGTGTCAGGTGAATGGGCAAATAGATCAGACAAGGGGCGGAGGTTCGGTTCTTCTCACCTGAATTTCCTCCCAGGTAAGGTTCGCCTCCTCCACCTGTACGGACTCCCCAGGTGGGCGGCCACTTATGAGCTGCTTCCCTTAATGAGTCTCGTGCCGCTCCGCCACTCATACCCGCCACGCTTCTATCCGCCGGGGAGTAAATATTTAGTGGCCAAAGATAATTAGAAACCTCTGCTGGGCCTTTTCTTAGCCTCCTGCTCCTCCTGCTTCTGCTCCTCCTACTTCTGTTTCTTTTCTGTTTTCATTCTCGTTCTTATCCTCCTCCTCCTTCTCCTCCTTCTGCTCCTCCTCCTACTTCTGTTTCTTTTCTGTTTTCATTCTCGTTCTTATCCTCCTCCTCCTTCTCCTCCTTCTGCTCCTCCTCCTACCTCTGTTTCTTTTCTGTTTTCGTTCTTGTTCTTCGCCTCCTCCTCTTCCTCCTCCTTCTCTGCTGCCTCCTTCCTCTGTTTCTTCTCTTTCTCCCTTCCTCCTGCTTCTTTCCTTCTTATTTTCCCTCCTCTGCTTTTCCTCTTGCTGCTCTTGTTTGTGTTTCTCATTCTTCTTCTTCTTCTTCTTCTTCTTCTTCTTCTTCTTCTTCTTCTTCTTCTTCTTCTTCTTCTTCTTTTTTCTCCTCTTCCTTCTTTTCCTTCTCCTCATTCTTTTTTTTTATCCATCTGCTTCTTTTCTTCTTGTTATCTATTCTGCTTTGTACTACTGCTTTTCATTATTTCTCCCTTTCCTGCTTCTCCTTTTTCTTCTCCTTTCTATTTTTTCCTTCTCTTTTTCGTCCTGCTCCTGCTCCTCCTCTACATCCTGCTACTTTTATTCTTATCTTCTTTATTTATTTTCTTCCTATTCCTTCTTGTTATCCTTCTTTTCCTTCTACATCTTTTCCCTCTTCTTTTCTATCATCCTTTCTGCATCCTCATTATCTTTTTCTTATTTTCTTCCTCCTCCTTCCTGGTTTGTCCCATTTATACTTCTCTTTCGCTTTCTCTCCTCTCTATTTCTGTCTATTAATTATCCTCTTTTCCGTACTTTAATCCTTCATCCTGGTCTCCTCTTCCTCTCCTCTTCCTTTCCTCCTCCTCTTCGTCATTACCTCCTCCTCCATTTTCTTTTATTTTTGCTGTCGACAATCTCTGACTCATTACTTGGCGGGATATTATTATTTTGCCCTCTCTGTCATGCGCTTGATGAACTACTTATTGCTCTCTCTAATGGCGTATTAAGGGGAATCTTCATAAATTCCTGACATCTAATTACTTCGTGCCTGTGATGGATGAGGGTGTATAGCTGAGGCGGCTGTGCGTGCGTCTGTTTGTGCGTGTGTGTGTGGGTGGGGGTGGGGGGGAAGGGAAGGAGGGATGGTTACTGTGATGTTGAGGAAAGGTTATAGTGCATGGTGCTGTGTGTGTGTGTGTGTGTAAGTGTGTGTGTCCTTAGTCGAGGGTTCGATTCCCATACAGGCCTTTTTGTTTTTTTTCTAATATATTTTTTTCTGATTTCTTCCTCCGTCTCTTTTTGACTTTTTTTTTCGTCGTTAGCAAGGAGGGAGGACATTTTTTTCTCGTTTTTCTTCCTTTCTTTCTTTCTTTTTTTTTTTTAGTCTAGTGATGTTTTAGTCTTCTTAACTTTCATTACCGGCGTCTTTATCTATCGTGTTTTGAAGATGGACTTGCTTGACGCCTTCCGCATCTCCATTTCTTTGTCTTCATTTTGTCTTTAATCTCTTTCCTTCTCACACTTTTTTTCTCGTTTTTTCCCTTCTTTTTTAGTCTAGTGATGTTTTAGTCTTCTTAACTTTCACTACTGGCGTGTTTATCTATCGTGTTTTGAAGATGGACTTGCTTGACACTATCCGCATCTCCATTCCTTTGTCTTTATTTTGTCTTTAATCAATTTTCCTCTCAGCTTCCTCCCTTTCGTTGCTTTGCTTCACCCCATCTGTCACTACGCCATTTCTCCATACTCCTCCCATGCTCCTTCTCTTATCTTTTTCCATCTGCATCCCTTTTCACTCTTTCCCGTTTCCTCTTCCCTTTTTCTCTTCCATTACCACCATCATTTGTTCCTTTAGTCAGTCTTTCTATTCCTTCAGCTCCTCGCTCCGTTGTTATTTTCCTCCATTCCACATGCTATTCCTTCATCCCTTCGTCCATTCTACTCTTTCGCTTCTCCATTCCATCGTCTCATCGCTCTTTCCTCCACATATACATATGAAATAGAAAGAGGTGGAGAGGAGGAGGAGGAGGAGGAGGAGGAGGAGAGGAGAGGAAGCGGGGTCCATACATCCACTAGGGAACCATGCAGCCACAGAACTCAAGCCTGAACTTTTATCCTTCTATCGTGTATTGTAACTGTGCCCGGGAGGTGAAGGCGGGGAACGGGAGCCCACCATCACCACCACCACCACCACCACCACCGCCACTAACAACAACAACAAGAACAACACTATCATCTCCACTTATCCTCCCCTACATATCTCCTTTTATTCCACTGTTTCTATAATTTCTTTGTCTTCCCTTTTTCCCTGTTTTTTCTTCCGTGTTTCAACTTGCTCTTCCTACCTGCTTTCCCTTTTCCCCTCTCCGTTCCACCTTTCTACCCTATTAGCATTCCCATTCCACTTTTTCCTCCATTTTTCAACTCTCTTTTCCTATCTTACCTCCTTCCACCTCCTCCCTTTAAAGTTTTTCTATCCCTGCTTTGTCTCCTCTTTCTGTTCTTTCCTCCATTTTTCAATTTGCTTTTCCTATCTTATCTCCTTCTATCTTTCCTCCCACACTTCCTTTCCATTTTCTCTATCCTTGCTTTGTTTCCCTTTCTTTTCTTTCCTCCATTTTTCAACTTCTTTTTCCTACCTTATCTCCTTCCATCTTTCCTCCCACACTTTCTTTCCATTTTCTCTATCCTTGCTTTGTCTCCCCTTTCTGTTCTTTCCTCCATTTTCAACTTGCTTTTCTTACCTCCTTCTACTCCCTTTCCTTCTTTCCTTTACTCCCATCCTCTCCTTGTTTCTCTCTCCACATTCCTTCATCTTTTTCTCCTTCTCCTCCATCCTTCGCCATCTGTATCCCCTTTTTCACTCTTTCCCGCTGGCTCTCCCTCTTTCTCTTCCACCACCATCACCACCACCACCACCACCACTACCCCCCCCACCCCCTCCCCCGCCCACCGCCGCCGCTGACTAACAGGAGGAAGAGCACACAAAGAATAAAGAAACGAAGGGAAAAAAACGGTTTGTCGGATCGCTTACATTGTTATACGTTTCGCTGTAGCGTCGCCTCGTGTTACTATTGGGGTTGCTGTGGGTTGGGTTCGGAAGGGGCATTGTGAGGGGGGGAAGGGTATTGGGAGTGGGTGTGGGGGGGAGGTGAAGGGGTTGGGGAGAGGGTATGGTGTGGTTTGTGTTGTGGTGTACGTGTGTGTGTGTGTGTTTGTGTGTGTTGTGTTGTGTTTGTTTTGTTGTGCCTTGTGTTCTCTGTTCTCTTTCTTGTTCTATTTCTTCAATGTGTTCAACTTGGTTAATTTTTTCTACCCGTGCCGGCAATCCTATCTATGTATTACTTTTTTCTTTTGCCCGCACGCGTCCATCTCTTTATCAGATACTTTAACAGAATCGAAAATGAAGAGATACATAGAATAAGAGGAGGAAAAGGAGGAGGAGGAGGAGAAGGAAGAGGAGGAGGAGAAGAAGAAAAAAAAGATGATTGTATTGATGATGAAAAGGAGGAGGATGAGGATGAGGAGATTAGAAGCAGCAGTAACAGCAGTAGTTGTTGTAGAAAAAGGCGGAGCAGGATGTGAAGGAGGCTGTGCAAGAGGAGGTGGCTACTGCTTCCACCCCAGGCAATGATTATCTCTAAATAAATCACGATATTAATTGCTACACGAGAAAAAAAAAACTGATCTGCACACCGAGACTTTATTAGGTACTTAGTCTGCTCGTGTATCTCCTCAGCATCAAAAACCTTCCAAAAATGGGCGAACCTTGTTATAGGCGAATTAAAGCGAAATTGGAAAGCTGGACGAGAGAGAAAAAAAGGTGGGAGAGGGAGAGAGCGAGCGGACACTGCATCGGTTTCAGATGGTCCGAATCGATCAGTGGTTGTTAATACGAGTGGTATTAGAAAGAGAATCACTTGCTAATTTTTCATGATTGGATTTGGGCTCCATGCATACTAATCCTGCAATGATTCACTCAACCCTTTCTGATATACTGGCCTCAGCGCGCCTGCACCGTGTTAATAGAGAAAATAGCAGAGGCACCTGAGATATACACTTTTTCCTATAATTTTCCGAGATTAGAATGAGCGTTCGAGCTCCCAGCGTGAAGAGATAACTGTCTCGCTCTGTTATAACCAGCACGGCGCCGCGTTAGCTCAGGGGCGGGGCGGGCGGGGGTTCGTGTTTCACGCCGCTCAGTTCCCGGGATCTAAGAAACTCCAGATAACTTTTTGTAATATTTCGTTTCCAGGAAGGATATAAATAACCACATTCATACTCTCTGCTAACTTTGCAAGCCTCCGTGAGCTGTTGTCGTTCGTTCTTATTGCACGATTTTGCAATCCAGGAATCTTAGAAACTTGGGATTATTTTTTTTCTATCTCACAATCGTTTCCTGATCGAGAGAGCCACGCACTGATTTGGCAAACGTTCTGGACTTCATTTTCTTGCTGCTCGCTTATGATTTCCAGGACTCTTAAAAATCTGAAACAAATTTTAGTTTTATTTAGTGTTCGAGAAAAGATAAGTGACTTAATTCAAATTCCGTACTAATTAGCAAGCCTCCTAGAACTCTTATTCTTTCTTTTACACTTTTCTGAGTTCCAAGATTCTTGTAAGTTAAGGAAAAGTTGTGTGTATTTCTTTCAAAGCAAAGGGTCACTGAATACTGGTTTTGCATACGTTCCGCAACTCATTTTCTTGCTGCATACTTGTAAGTTTCAGGAAATAGATAGGAACTGAGATAACTTTTTGTTTCGTTTCGTTTACAAAAAAAAGAAAAAAAGAAAAGAACTCACTGACTTAGCAAGCGCCTTAGAACCCATTTCCCTGCACCCTTTTCAAATCCAGGAGGCTTAGATAATTTTTTCTTTATAGTTTCCAGGATAAGATAACAGAGACTTCACACAGACTTAGCAAACATCCTAGACCTCATTTTCTTCTTGCACGCTTTCACGATCCGAGAGAGCTAGTTAGTTTTTATTCTTTTTAGCTTCCAGGAAAAGGAAAATAGCGCACAGACTTTACACTTTAGATAAAAAACGCCTTAGACCTCATTTTCCTGTTGCACGTTTTTGAGGTCCAGGAATTTGAGATTTTTTTGTTCTTCCTTCGTGTCCGGGGAAGGGATAACCACACTGATTTCGCAAACGTCTCATAACTGTTTTCATGTTGCACGCAAAATCCTTAAACCTTAGAGCTTTTTTTCCCCTTTTCGTTGCTGGGACATGAATAAACACACACACACACACACACACACACACAGACTCCACACTGACTTAACAGGCATCCCAGAACTTTATCTTCGCTACACGACGCAAAATCCTTGAATACACATACCTATACCAAACCAGCCATCCGGTAATGATGTATAAGGAACAAACACAAACACACAAACAGGTACACACACGCACACGCATACACGACCGGGCCTAGCTGCGTTCTTGCCCGTTTCTGTGAATTGAGAACTCGCCGCCGACTTAGTAATCACAAGAAATAAACAAGGCTAAGAATACCACTGATGAGAGGCTAACAAGCGAGAGCCTCATGTAAACTGACGGATATTTTGCCCGCTCGGCTTGCGTGGAAAGTAGCCAGTTATTCCTTAAGCGGCTTACCGGTGAAATTACAGTCTAGAGGGCGCAGCGACTGGGGATAGCGGGACGGCGCGGATTTTTATATCGTCGCCCCCTCCTCTTCTTCTTTCTCCGCCTTCTGCTCTTCTTCTCTCCTGCTTCTCTTCATTCCCCTCCTCTTCATCGTCGTTTTGTAGTTCTGTTTTTTTTTTTTTTTTTAGTAATCATCATCATTATCCTCTACTCCTTGTTCTTGTTCTTTTGTATTTTTTATGTTTTTGGTATTGTTCTTCGTTTTCTTCGCCCTCATCCTCAACTTTTTGGTCTTCTTGTTCTTGTTCTTCTTGTTCTTCTTGTTCTTGTTCTTCTTGTTCTTCTTCTTCTTCCTCTTCCTCCTCCTCCTCCTCCTCCTTGGCCCCCTCCCCTTCCTTTTCTTCTTTTCGTGGCTCGGGGCCCAGCAGCCGGGCAATTACAGCGGGCCGTGACGGAGTGCGGCCTAATTAGAGAGCTTTTTGGCATGAAGAGGCGGGATTACGGTTGTCTTTGTACATAGCATCGCCTCGGAGACTTGGGGATGGGCTGCAGCTTTTCCGGGAACCAGTTATTTATATATCACTGATGGGGAGGGGAGTGTTAGAGACGTGTAGTTAGATTGGTGGGTTCTCCTTTTCTCTGATTCGTTTTTCTTAGCTTATTCTTGTTTTATTTGTTTAATTTTCTTTCTTAGTTGTTTCTTTTGTTAATTTCTGCATCTCTTCCTTGACTGGGGAATATTATACGCATTTAGATTGCTGGGTTCTCCTTTTTCTCCTATGCGTTTTTCTTAGCTTATTCTTTTTTTTTATCATTATTTTCTTTCTTTCCTGTTTCTTTTGTTAATTTCTGCATCTCTTCTTTGATTGGGGAATGTTAGATTTAGATTGGTGTGTCTTAATTTCTCTCACACTCGTTTTTTTTAGCTTTTTCTTTTTTGGCATTCCTGTCTTTTGTTTTGTTTTTGTGTCTGTTTTTTTTTTTAATCTCAACAGTTCTTTCTTTCTTTTGTTGTCTTATTAATTTTCTTTCTTTCTTCTATTTTTTCAACTGTCTTATTTCTTTTTCTTTCGTTTGATTTCTTTTCTTTTCTTTCTTTCTTTCTTTCTACTTTCATTCCTTTGTTCCTTCTCTCTCTCTCTCTCTCTCTCTCTCTCTCTCTCTCTCTCTCTCTCTCTCTCTCTCTCTCTCTCTCTCTCTCTCTCTCTCTCTCTCTCTCTCTCTCTTCCGTTAGTGATTAATATAACTTTGTAATTAATTGAAATCCCTTGTAATTATTAGTTGATCTTCATGAATAGCTTCTTGTGGCTCAGTCTTTGAGGGAGATTGAAGTCTTAATAATGAAGAGTTGTATTATTTATTTCATGTCGTCGTTCTGATGGACTGCGTCACTGATTCGTGTGTCACGTCTAAACTTTCTCTTGGTGGATATTATCATTTACTTTTTGTTTACTATTGCTATTTTCAACTTATCCATCTTCCTAATGAGTGAATATAACTGTCTTCTGGGTATTTAACTTTCCTCTACTTTCCTTTCTTTTTCGTTTTCTCTCTCTTTTGCAATGTCTTCTTTCGGTTAATTTTCTTATGTATTTTTCTGCAGTAGATGATACGGTCTAAGGTCAATGCAAAAATAGAAAAAACAAAAAACAAAATAGTTCTTCTAATGTATGACAAGAGGATTTACAAAGCAGATGATCAATTTAGACTGGAGAAATGTGTAGATGCTTCCGTCCCTCATGAAAAAGTTCAAGTCGTAGGAAGGAGAAAATACAGACGAAAGAAGGTTGCTCCGGAGTTAACCAGTGAAAGAAACGAAGACAGTGACGATGGTGGTGACTTTAAATTAAGATAAACTAAGCCTTTGGGCATTCAACTCGTTTTTATTTCTTCTTCTTTCCTTCCCTTTATTTTTTTTTTTTACAATTGCTTCTAATCTTTTAATCTGCTCCTACCTAATAAATATATAAAATAGGGTCTTATTGGGCATTTAATTTTCATCTGCTTCATCCTTGAGTAAAGTGATTGCCTGATTTATTTACCTTCGAAGCTAAGGGAATAAGATGCTGCACTTTAAACATACATCCACCTGGTAATTAGACGAAAGGTGGATGATGGGTGTTTATCTTCCCTCAAGTTTGTCACCGAGGGAAGCGATTTATCTGCCTTACCTTCACGAGTAAAGGATCAAGATGCCGTTTCTGATGTCTCGTCGTGATGGATTATTGGAGTGGATGGATGAATAAGTCACGCGGACAAGACGCCGTCGTTCCACTCCCCCGATGGATGACGTGAATAATGGACTGACCCGCCTCGCATTCCCTCACTCATGCACAGACTCATCTCCTGTCGAGTGGACGCAGCGAGGCAGAGCACGGGTCTATTCACAATGATTAACTTGATGAATGCATTTATGGAATTGTATTTAAGTTTTATTTATCACCATTACTCAAACAAGAGCTTTATTCATATTATATTTGCAATTTAGGGTAGAAAAACGTAGGACATTATATGAAAAAGTTGAAAAAAGGAAGATATATGGAATGGGAACGAAAAAGGAGGCAGGGAGACGGAGAGGAAGGGAAAAATATATAAAAGGAAAGGGATGCAGGGAGGGAGGAAGAGTATAAAGAGGAAAGGGAAACAGGAAGAGAAGCAGGTGAGATGAAGTGAAAGGAAAAAAAAGTGAGAGAAGAGTGACAGGGAGAAGAGGATAAAGAAAGAGGATGGAATGGCAGGGAGAGGAAAGAGGGGAAAAGGAAAGGTATGGGAAGGTGGCAGGGATAGGCGTGAAGAAGAAAAGATGGAGTGAAAGTGGGAGGAATGGAAAAGGAAAAGGCAAGGAAAGAATAACAGGGAAAGAAGGAAAAAAGGAAAAGATAGAGAGACAAGGAAGGGGTAGGGAGGGGAGACAAACAAGGAAAAGACGACAAGGAGAGAAGGGAAAATGAACGTAGGATAAAGAGACAGCAAGGAAAAATGGGAAGGGGAAAGGTAAAAATAGCAAAGGGGGACGGTAAGCAGAGAGAGGGAGAGGGAGAAATGGAAGGGGGTGGGGGGGAAAGGTAGGTAGAGAGGAAGAGAGAAAGAGAGAGAAAGGGAAGGAGGATGAGGAATTAGGGGGGGGGGGATAGTTGACGGCATCTCACTTAATTGAGTGCTCTTTCGGCCACCTCTTCGGATTCTTTACAGGAGCAGCGAGTAGCGGGCTTTTTTTTTATTGTTTCCTTTTTTTGTGCCCTTGTGCTATCTCCTTTGCTGTAAAAAAAAAAAAAAAACTCTAAAAAACTTAATCCCTTCCACGCCAGAATAACTAAACATCAACGCCAATTTGCTGCAGTTCATGGGTGGAGCGAAGTCTTGGAGCCCTCATCCCCTTAATACGTTACAGTAATGCGGGATCAGGTGTCCAATTGGCAGGTAAGCTCTCTTCTAATCAGCAATTACTGTCGCGCCATCCATTACAACGCCGGCAGAATTGTGGCAGCGCTGAATGTCTTGGTAATTGGTGCTGCAGTGCTGGTGGTGGTGCTGGTGGTGGTAGGGGGTGGGGGGTGATTGGTGGTGTGGTGGTGGTGGTTGTGTGTATGTGGGGAGGGGCAGTGATTTGTGGTTGTGGTGATGGTGGTGGTAGGGGGGGTGATTAGTGGTGTGGTGGTGGTGGTGGTGGTTGTGTGTGTGGGGGGGGGGGGAGGGGGAGTGATTTGTGGTTGTTAGTGTGCCTGGTTGTAAGTGTGTGTGGTGATGGTGGTGGTGGATGGTGACGGGTGATGTGTGGTGATGGTGGTGGATGGTGACGGGTGATGTGTGGTGGTGAGAATAATTAATGGTTTACGTCAAGAAATTAGGCTTCAAGATGGGAGTAAAGGGTCTCTCTCTCTCTCTCTCTCTCTCTCTCTCTCTCTCTCTCTCTCTCGGGGTAATCACACACGTACGTTTCCCTTTTAAAGATAAGAAGCGTGATAGCTCGCGGAGAGTTATGCTCGCGGCCTTCGTGGTGTGTGTGTGAGAGAGAGAGAGAGAGAGAGAGAGAGAGAGAGAGAGAGAGTCATCACCATCATAATAATTATCGTTCTCATTAAGTGTCCATGTATTTTTTTAGTCTTTCTCGCACACGACTGCTCAAGGTTACACACACACACACACACACACACACACACATGTACGTAACCACATGCGCACAGAGCCGTGAGCATTCCCTTTTATAGATGCCAGATATCGCCAACGCTCTGGTCATTTGCTAGCCTCATCTTTTCCTATTTATTACTTATGTCTGTTGATCACCTGTCCCTTGCCTTCCGTCATATGGTTCATTTACTTTACTTTGGTCATCTCTTTATGAATATTGTAAGAAACTGAGGTCAAACAATGATTATCTGATATAGGAAGTGTAGTCAACCGTTAGAACCTTTAATATGAATCTTTGTTTTCTATACACGTTAATATCCAAGTTAGTGAGGATGATATAAGTGTTAAGTAAGATATATATGTGTGTATTTATGTAATAGTTCGATGTACTGCCTTTTAGCTACATGTACAAGTGTCTGGTGATACAGAAGTGGTATTCGATGTCATATAACCATCGGAACCGCTTCGAGACATGATTTACTCGACCTTAGATACTTGAAGCCGTCCTCCCTCCCTCCTTCACTTTTTCTGCCCTCCAGCTAGATTCACTTGTCGGTTGTTGTGTCGAGTGCCTCCGGCGTGTGCTTACTGTTAATGCCCGTGTCGCGATGCCTCTGCCCTCCGCTGGTGGTCAGGATGTTGGAGGGAGGATGACTGCGCCGCGGAGCTCAATGTAAGTAGAGAGAATCATTAGTGTTCGTGTTTATTTATGCACTTAGCTTGTAACTGGGACGCCGTGGTTTGTGGCTTGCCTAGTATAAAATGATGGAAGGCGGAGGGTGTGTGTGTGTGTGTGTGAACGGGCGTGGAAGATTATCGGATTAATGTTAGTAGTTTTGTTAGTAGATTAGTACATTTGTTTCTTTTTTTTATGCCCTTGAACTGACTCCTCTGCTGTAGAAAAAAAAGAGAAATTATCATTCGTGTTTGTTTTTAGTGTTTAGCTTCTTAATTGTGACGCCATGGTTTTGTGGCTTCCGTTGGGCAAATGAGTGGATAGTGGCGCCGCTGTGTGTGTGTGTGTGTGTGTGTGTGTGTGTGTGTGTGTAAGACTACCAGACTAATGTTATATAATAGTAATTAGTATTCGTGTTTGTTTGCTATGCTTGAATGGTTAATCGTGGCGTCGTGGTTTGTTGTTTGCCTGAGATAAAGGGGTGGAGGGTAGCGTCGCAGTGTGGATGTGGGGGTGGAGTGTGTGGAAAACTACCGTTCCACTGTTTGCCGAGAGTCATTATTATAAGTGTTTTTTTGCTTTGCTTGACTTGTTATTCGTGACGCCGTGGTTTGTTGTTTGCCTGAGATAAAGGGGTGGAGGGTAGCGTCGCTGTGTGGATGTGGAGGTGGAGTGTGTGGAAAACTACTGGACCACTGTTTGCCGAGAGTTATTATTTTTTTTTTTGCCGTGCTTGACGCCGTGGCTTCTACATTGCTTGCCTGGTCTTTTCAACCTATCACTTGCATCCCCATCCTTATCTTCCTTTCCTTTCACCTCCCTTTCCTTTCCCTCTTACTGGTCCCTTTTTCCTACCCTCTCTCTTGTTATCTTCCCTCCACTTCCATCTTTCCTCCCCTTCCTTTCCTATGGCTCTCCTTCCCTAACCAACACTTCCTTGCCTTCATGAGCCCGCCCTGTTCCCCTTCCCCCCTTGCCTCGAATACCTCTTCCCCTGCTGCCATTCCTTACTTACCCTCCCTAACCATCCCGCTACTCCTCCCCTACCTACATTCCTCCCCCTCCCACTTTCCTCCCCCTCCCACTTTCCTCCCCCTTCCTCCTTCCTCCCTTCCCCCCTCTTCCCCTTTCACCTTATCCCTTCTTCTCACCTTTCCTCCCTTCCACCTCCCTCCCCTACCGCCTTTCCCCTCTACCACCTTCCCCCTCTACCACCTTCTCCCCCTTCCTCCTTCCCCTCCTCTTCCCTACACAACAAAAGACCATCACTCCCTCCCGCACCTGCCCTTCCCTCACCTGAATGTGTTTACCTGGTGGATTAGAGGCGCTGAACACACGTGACAACTCCTCGTACGTCTCCTTAAGAACAAGACTTCTACGGCGGTAAATTCTCTCGGTAGGAACTTTAAATGCTTGGTAAAGGAAACGGCCATTGTTGTAACACGGAAATAATAATTCTCTGGGGCGTTACGAGGTGGTGAGTAATCTTCCGGGTAATCTTTTTGTTGCTACCGTGACTTAACGTGGAGAATGAAGGCTGTAGAGGGTGGGGTGACGGGGGTGGGTGGGTGGGGGCATGGGTAGTGGTGGTGGTGGTGGTGGAGTAATTGTGACAAATTGTCTTTCCACCAAGAGTAATTTTGCTTAAGCTGCTCTTTTTTTTTGTTGTTCTTTTGAAGCGTGAGGTGGTGAAGGATACCTAGCAAAGTCTGATCCAAGTTTTGTTACCTCTATAATCTCATAATTACATAGATCGTTACACATATACATTCACACATACATACATACACACACACACACACACACACACACACACAGACCTATTTACCTGCTTTATTTTTTTTTCTATTCTGCTGTATGCTGACGCGTGTGTACAGTATTTTATTGTTAACCACTTTTTTTTCATAGTACATAGCTACAGTTTAATCTGCTTTTACTATTTGCGACGGAAATGAGGTACAAAATCATGCAATTCACGACATTCATCACCAGAAAAACATGAACCAAGTAAGAAAATCGTTGGTTGGCTGAAACTGTAAATTGTCCCTATTTTTATGCTCTTTTCTCGCGAGCATGTGCAAGATTTCATTGTTAACTTCTTTTTTCTGCCATTTGTCTGCTTGATTTATTGGCATACTCGGCTTTCACTAACGTTTATGTATATTCTGCTTTTTTAGGATTCGTCTGCTCTTTTTTTTTGGCACTTCTGTGGAATTATGTTCTTTCTTGCGCTTATCCGTTGTCCTGTGGCGCTTTTCTGCTTGTTTTTGGCGCTTTTTTGCTGGTCCTGGCGATGTGCTGCTGTTTGTTTAGGCGGTATGCGGTGATTCTTTTCTTGTGACCCTGTTTTGCGGCTTCACTCAGGTGGTCTCGTTTTAAGGTGTCCGTTTTCGTTTTCGTTTCCCGTTTTCATGGACTGCTTTTCTCTCTGCGCCATTTTCACGGGTTACTGTTAATTTCCCCGCTAGTCCTCCGCGCTCTGCCGTTAGTCTGGTGTTTTTATATCGAATCGGACGGATGAAAAGCGCTGAAACTGAGCATTCAATTAAATATATTAATCTGTAGTAATCAGCGTGTTTTTATCCATTTGCTGGGTTAACAGATACAAGTAATGAATAGCTGCGTATGGACGAGGAAGATTTAGTGATTAGCTGGTTGTGATGCGCGTGTCAGTGTTGTCGTACATTGTTCTAGTGTGTGTGTGTGTGTGTGTGTGTGTGTGTGTGTGACCACCTTTTAGTATGAAACAAGGTAGGAGTGAAGGGATGAAGGGAGGGAAGGAAGGAGGAAAGAAGGTTAGGGATGAAGAAAAAAAAGAGGCGGGAGAGAGAAAGAAAGTCGGTTAAAAGTAAGCTAAGTAAAGGAAGGTGTAAGGAGAGACTGATTGATTGACTGGTTGGTTGGTTGTTTGGACAGGAGGTTATAGAAGAGGAAAGCTATTGACAGGAAAGCGTGGAGGGGAATTGGTTACGGAGGCGAAGGCAGGTAGGTGGTATTTGTGGTAGTGGTAGTAATGGTAGTTAGGTGGCGGAGGGGACCAGAGAGAGAAACAGCAAGTGGGAAAGGGAACAGGTGGAGGTATGGTAGTAGTGGTTGGGAGGGGTTGGTGGAGGGTAGATAGTTGAACCAGTAGGGGATAGATAAAAAGTGGAGGAAGGTGGTACTGTTGCTGTTAGTGTTAGTGGAGGTGTTGGCTGGAGTAAAGGTGAGATGGGATGGGGACAATTTAAGACTGGTGGTGGTAGTGAAAGTAGTAGGGAGTGGGGTACTGGTAGTGGAGGTGGTGATGGTAGCCACTAAATCAAGGCCTTTATTTATTTAGCACTTGTCCCCTACCATTGTATCTTTGTAGTTTCCTGGTGCTACTTCCACATGTATCCTTAGTTGTATAATCACACTATATACTGCCTGGGGGTTGGGATGGTATGTTCCTCCCTTCTCCTTTGCTGTTTACTTGCAACAATAAACTATCAATCAATCAATCAGAAAGGGATAATCGATGTATTTTTTTTAGGAGCTGTCTATAGAGCCGGTAGGGTGTTTTGAGGGCCCTCTTGGACAGTCCCAGCTCGTTGATAGTGCAGGCGAATTATATTTATAGTGCCTGCCTTGATGTATGACTCTTGTTTGGTCCATGCTGCCCCTCGGTACTCCACTTGAACGAAGTCGCTGAAGTTAGGGTTGACTGAAGATCTGCGCAGCATGTGGGTCATCTCAAGGTTGAAAAATCAGCGTGTTTCGGTTGGACTCGAACCAAGGTCCACGGACTCCGCACGCTGTTGTATTTATCGTTTTGGTGGAGTTTTTTGGGGGAAGGGTGAGGGTTGGGAGCAGGCAGGTGGTAGTGGTGCTGGTGGTGCTGGGTGTGGTGGAGGTGGGGATGATGGTGGTAGATAGGCAGAAGGGGAGGGGAAAGTAGTAGTGGTGCGGGTGGGGAGGGTGGTGATGGGAGGGGAAGGGGTAGGTGGTGGAGGGCTAGGCTGGTGGCGGTGATGGAGGTGCTGGGTGTGGTGGGGGTGATGTAGGTGGGGATGGAAGTGGTTGGTAGGCAGGAGTGGATAGATAGGGGGAACGTAGTGCTGGTGGTAGTGGTACGGGTGGAGGGTAGTGTGGGGAGGGGATAGGAAGAGGAGGAGGGAGGAGGGTGGTGGGGATAGGGGGTATGGGGGAGGTGGCCTCGGCGGGCGAGTCCAACACAGCGGTAACTAACTGGGCGCTGGATAATCACTCTATTGATGAATTAACACGACAAACCCCACAAATGAAATGGAATCCACCGCACAATCAAACAATGAGCTGGAGCCATTATAAATAAACAGAATGCTTTCCAACTGAATTTGATTAAAAACACTTCACGCTGCGACACACACCAAAAGCAGCATTGTTTAACGCTGCCGTGCGGATGATGAAACGCTTTGCCCGAATATAGATGAAGTATTAGACAAACAATAGATAGGTAGGCCGATAGATAGATACGTGTTTGTGTAGATAAAATATATAGTTGCCTGCGTAGTGGTGTGTGTGTGTGTGTGTGTGTGTGTGTGTGTGTGTGTGTTGCATGAATACGGTGATCTGTTATGGCATTATCTGGTGTTGTCAGTAAGGGCGATATTCATATGTGTTTGTCTGTGTGTATTTTGTTTTGTTTTATGTGTTTTGATGTGTGTGTGTGTGTGTGTGTGTGTGTGGATGGGGGGGGAGGAGTGGTAGATAGGTACGATGTGTGTGTGTGTGTGTGTGTGTGTGTGTGTGTGTGTGTGTGTCCTCATTTACTCGTAATTTCTGCCTAAACAAAACACAGAGGCGCGAGACGAGACTTGCTTTGGTCGTCTTTCCTGAGCCACAAACCGTAAAATTTTCTCTCGTTTGCGAATTCTTTTTTCTCTTTTTTTTTTTATTTCAAGTTCATGTTAAGCTCAGGAAAATCCACGAAAATCCGGTTACCTTTTTGTTTTTCCTCAATTTTCTTTTCTTGTTATCCGTCCGTCCGTCTGTCTCTCTTTGTGTGTCTTTGTTTATTTTCATCTTGTTTCTTATGCTAGTTTACCAGAGCGTGTGCAAACTCGTCACTTTTTTCCTTTATCTTCTGTTTTATGGTTTGTCAGTAAACATACAACCACGCCACCACCTCCACCACCACCACCACCATCACATCACCAGATCTTCCTGCACCACCAACACGGTCACCACTCTCCATCACAAACCCCAATACGATTCACCATCACCACGTTTGACCACCACCAGTACCACATCACCAGATCTTCCTGCACCACCAACACGGTCACCACTCTCCACCACAACACACCAATACGATTCACCATCACTACCATCACCACTACCATCACTACCACCATTGTTCATCACCATTACATCCCGAACACCACCACGTTTCACCACCACCAGTACCACATCACCAGATCTTCCTGCACCACCAACACGGTCACCACTCTCCACCACAACACACAAGTACGATTCACCATCACTACCATCACCACTACCATCACTACCACCATTGTTCATCACCATTACATCCCGAACACCACTACGTTTCACCACCACCATTGCCCATCATCACAACACCACTAAGCCCCCAACACCGCCACATCACATTCCCATACATCATTACACCGCTTATTCCCGTAGTCCAACATCACCACACATCACCACCATAACCATCACCATCACACCCTTTCCCTCTCCTACCCCACCACCTGTACACCCCTCCACACCCTCCTTCGCTAAATACACAAAGAGGGAAAAGGAGGGAGAGAGGGAAGGGAGAGGGGGAAATGGCAGAGGGAGAGAAGAAGGGGGAAAGGGGGGAGGCAGAGGAAGGAAAAGGGGAGCCAGGGGAGGAAGAAGGGAAGCAGGGAAGGGAGAGGGGTGAGGCAGGGGGGAGATAAGGAGAGGTAGGGGACGGAAAAAGTGAGGAAGGGGAGGAGAGAGGGAGAACGGGAGACAGGGATAGGAAAAGGGAGGTAGGGAAGAGAGAGAGAGAGAGAGAGAGAGAGAGAGAGAGAGAGAGAGAGAGAGAGAGAGAGAGAGAGAGAGAGAGAGAGAGAGAGAGAGAGAGAGGGTAGAGGAGGTCATAGTTCCCAGCCGCTCGTCAGAACAAGGGATAAACTCTCGTTGTTATGAGGATTGGGCCCATTTTTCGCAGCTCTTAATATCCTTAAATCCGCTGCTTGTCCGTCATCCGTCTGTGCTTAACGCTAGAATTCACGCGGACTTGCGCCATAAAGGGATGAATAGGGAGCAGCGCCACCCGTCCATACACACACACACACACACACACACACACAACCACATTCTATAGCTCTGTGTAAGTGGCGGCCTTTCTCTCTCTCTCTCTCTCTCTCTCTCTGTTTGTGTTGTCCAATACGTCACCGAATTTTACGACACGACTCGGCTCGCTCGTTTGTGTCGCTTCGTCGGCAGAAAAAAAAGGAGAGGGAAAAAAAAACTGCTAAACACGAAATACACAGAACAGAGAGAGAGAGAGAGAGAGAGAGAGAGAGAGAGAGAGAGAGAGAGAGAGAGAGAGAGAGAGAGAGAGAGAGAGAGAGAATTGACTCAAGCTTTCCTATTTTCCTGTTCTTACCTGTTCCACGCGTTCGTCAGGTGTTGAGGAGCGAAGCTTAATAGATACTGCATGGCTGCTCGTACTCTTAAGAATCGTATCCAAATAATAGAGTATAATATGGAACTAAACCCGATAACAATACGAATAGGTAATGATATAAGCTTTGAATAACACCTCATCTACCTGTTTTTATGTTGTTTCGTCAGGTAAAGCCAAATGGTGTATGCTAATTGCTGCAGTAAAGGTGTAAATAACGAAAAACAAAGCTGTGAACACAATAAGACAAGAAGAATGAATGGTGGTGGTGGTGGTGTTGTTGGTGGTGGTGATGGTGGTTGTGGTAGATCTAGTGGTAGTGGTGGTGGTGGTGTTGTTGTTGGTGGTGGTGGTAGATCTAGTGGTGGTGGTGGTGGTGATGGTGTTGTTGGTGGCGTTGGTAGTTGTAGTGTCTAAATGTGATGTAGATATATAATGAGGATAGTGGTTGTGGTGATGGTTATGATAGTAAGTACACCTCCTCTACCACTTACTTTGCTTTCCATATGCTCAAATAACCTCGATAGACAGGTAAATAGATAAACAGATAGATACTTCAATGGTGCCTCCAGAAAAAAAGAAAAAAAAATATTAACCGATGAAGGCAAACATTATACTGCGACAGAAACACTCGGTAAAGAAAACACATGGAAGCAAACTGTAACTCCTGCAGAAGAGAAGCATAATCCCGCCGGGGCTGATGGGCTGGGTGGCGTCCGGCGGGCCAGTTCATGCCTTCACTAAGCTGGCCAGGGCGGGGTTTGATGCACGGCCGCGCCCACCAGCCAGGGAGTAATGCCATGCGTGTTCAGGCGACTCACTCAACCTGTTTCTGTCTTGTTGCCTTAATAAATGTTCCTCGCCGCCAGATTTATACGCCGCGTGCATGAACCGGTGAGGTATGATTGCAGCCAGCACCCTCGTTACTCAGCGTGGGGCCTCTGGGGGGGTGGGGGGGTGAGGGTTGGGGCGAGGCGGGGGGTCGGTGATGGGGGGAAGGGAGGTACAGAAGGGGGTGTTTGAGAGGCAGAGTGCGGTAGGGAGGTTTTTTTTTGGGTAGGGGAAGGCAAGATAGGGGGGCGTCTTGAGGTGTTGGGGGTGAAGGGAGGTACTGAAGGGGGTGTTTGAGAGGTAGGGCAAGGCAAGGTAGGGGGGCGTGTAGAGGTGTTGGGGGTGAAGGGAGGTACTGAAGGGGGTGTTTGAGAGGCAGAGTGCGGTAGGGAGGGTTTTTTCAATACGGTAAGGAGGTATGGAGGGGTTGTAGAGGTGATAGGGGAAAAGTGAGGTACTGAAAGGGGTGTTTTGAGAGTCAGAGTATGGAGGGGGGTTCAGTGGGGTGAAGGAGGGGGTCGTAGAGGTGATGGGGGCCAAGGGGAGGTAGCTACTGAAAGGGGGTGTTTGAGAGGCCTGCAAAGTGCGGTAGGAAGGGGTATTTTAAGGTGTTTAGAAGGGATTTGAATGGGTGAGAGGTTGTGAGTTATGTTTGATGGGCTTGTTACAGCAGGAATGGGCGTGATAGTATGGGCTTATCAAGGGAAATGAGGGTTGGCTTGAGGGGGAAAGGGGGAAAGGGAGGGACCGGAAAAGAAGGGCAGGATAGGATGAGGGGAGAGAAGGGGCAGAAGGCAGATAGTGTACTAGGAAAAGAGAGGGGAAACGTGTGTGTGTGTGTGTGTGTGTGTGTGTGTGTGTGTGTGTGTGTGTGTGTCATAGCGTAAATGTACGTATATAAAAATAACATGCAGCTCTCCATGTCAATAATTGTTTTTAGAAAGAAAGAAAAAGAAACAATGATATTACAGTAAGGAACGAAAATAGAACTCGTGAGCGCCAAAAAAGAAAAAAAAAAAGACCGAAAGGGAGAGAGAATAAGCCATCAATGAACAATCTTTTATGATAATTAATTTCATCTTTTTCGTCTCATTTCCTGTTCCTCTCGCGCGCCGGAGCCAATAAACGCCGCCGCTCGTGCATTTTGGTTCACCGTTGCATCTTAATTTCCATTTATATTTTTTCCCCTCCTCGGCGCGGGCTGGACGTCGGCGCTAAAAATGTCTTTAATTGCCTCCTTTTGACCATTAGCGCGTCGAGAATAATTGGCTTGACTGGGGATATTAATTTCAGGGACGCGGGTGATGATTCTGTCGATGTTGTTTATAGGTGATGGTGGTGATGGTGGTGATGGTGGCGTTGGTAGCTGTAGTGTCTAAATGTGATGCTGAAAGATGATCGGGATAGAGGTGATGGTTATGATGGTGATGGTGGTGATGGTGTATACAATGGTGGTGGTGATGGTGGTGATTGTGATGATGGTATCTTGATTTAAGTGGTGCTATAGAAGGGAAAACGGTAGTGGTAGTGGTGGTGTTGATGATAGTAGTAGTAGTAGTAGTAGTAGTAGTAGTAGTGTTGATGGTGGTAGTGGTGTTGATTGTAGGAGTGGTGGTAGAGGTGGTGGTTGCTGTGGTGTTGATGGTATTAGTGGTATTGATGGTAGTAGTGGTGGTGATAGTAGTGGTGTTGATGGTAGTGGTGGTGATGGTAGTGGTGGTATTGGTGATGGTGGTGATGTTGATGGTAGTTGTGGTGGTAGTGGTGATGGTAGCTGTGGTGTTGATGGTAGTAGTGGTATTGATGCTAGTAGTGGTGTTGATGATAGTAATGGTGTTGATGGTAGTGGTGTTGATGGTAATGGTGTTGATGGTAGTGGTGTTGATGGTAGTAGTGGTATTGATGGTAGTTGTGTCGATGGTGGTAGTGGTATTGATAATAGTAGTGGTGTTGATGGTAGTGGTGTTGATGGTAGTGGTGTTGATGGTAGTGGTGACGGTGGTGGTGTCGCTGCTTTGTTTGATGTTATTGTATTGATCTCGCGTGTGGATTATCGTCAGGTATCACCCAACTTTCTCGCTCACTGGGTAATACAGCGCTTTGGTTATTAATTTGCCGTCACCCACAACAACCATGTCGAACGTATCATTTCACAGGCGCACACACTCCATCTATCACATTTTAGGCATTTCATCCTTTTGTCTTCGTAAATAAACGGATACAACGCTTTCCTTATCAGGGCTATAAAAAAGACTTGTAAGGAAACATCATAGAAAGAAAATATGGAATGAAAAAAGCTGAATAAGTGGAGTGATGTGAAAGGAAGGAGAGAAAGAGGGAGAGGATGTGAGGGAGGAAGAAAGGGAAAATGGAAGGCAGGGGAACAAGAAGAACTAAGGGAGAGATAATAAGGGAGGTTGAAGGGAATAAAGGCAGGGAAAGCGGACTGGAGGTGAAGGAAAACGATTAAGTGGGACAGAAAGGGAGGAAAAGTTGAAGGATATACGGGACTGAGGGAGGGAAATGAAGGAAGGAGGAGAGGCAGGAAACTTATGGAGATACGGGCATGAGGAGGAGGAAGGAGAGGGAAGAGAGATGAGAAAGCAAGCAGAGGACGAGGGACCAAGGGGAGGTGGTGAGGAGGGAGAGACATGTGTGTGAATAAGGAAAGGAAGGAAGAGGAGAAAGGGAGAGAAAGAGAAGCAAAAGGGAGTGATCGAAGGGAGATAGATACACGTGTGGGAAGGAGGGGCCGTAGGAGGGACAGGAAGGGGCCGGATGAGATGGTGAAGGAGTGAGATGCATATATGTGAGGCAGGAAGAGGAGGAAGGGAAAGAGAGCAAGGTATGGGGAAGTAAGAGAAGCATAAGGGATGGGTCATGCAGATAGATACGCATGTAAGAAGGAAGGGGTGTAAAAGAGACAGGAAGGGGCAGGAGGAGGTGAAAGGGCAGGAGGTGAAGGGTCGGGGTGTGCAGGTGTGCGAGGGAGGCGGCAGGGCAGGTGAGAAGCGATCACTTGCCACTGTAATTAACAATTACCTGACAACGAATTGATTTTTCCTCGGACTGATCCCAACATTTTATTAATCGCGGCCTGTGTGTAGAGTTTAATAACACGTCACAAAGGTAATGGTGCAGTGAAATATTGTTCTCCCGGATACATATTAATTAAGTTCACGGCGAGGACTTAAATAGTGTATGTGTTGGAGAGGATGGAGGGCTGAGCGTGTAGTCAGGATGGAAAAGTATAGATTGACATTTGTTTTCCTTGTGTCATGGTCGCATTGGGGAGATTAACATTATGTAAGCTTGCAGGGAGGACTTGGGTAATATATGCCTTCAAGGGGATATGGACAATAGTGTTTAGTCAGGATATAAAGATACAAAGAGACGTTTTCTCTCTCCCCTTACCAGGAATTAAGCTTCATTCAGAGGCTAACATTTACAGAGCTCGCTGATTGGAGTTAAAATAAGGTATGTGTCTGCAATGATATGGACAGAAGCGTTTAGTTAAGGAATGAAGGTGCAATGGGACATGTTCTTCCATTATCAGGAGTTACGACTGCATTCAGAAGGTTAACATTTAGCATGCTCGTTGTGAGGATAAAATTGAAGCGTATGTTAGGGAGGATATGAACAACTCTCAGTGTGAATGACCGGTAGACATGTTCTCTCTACCCAGTTACATTCAGAAGGTAACATTTTAGCAAGTTTATTGACCGCAGAAAGTACTGAATACTGGACAAGACGTCATTTTTTTTTTTTTTTTTTTTTTTACAGCAAAGGAGACAGCTCAAGGGCACAAAAAAGTAAACATTAATAAAAAAAAAAAAAAGCCCGCTACTCGCTGCACCTCATAAATGATTCAACACAAAAGCAACTGTTAAACTTCATATTTAGTAAGAACACTTGAAGTACAGGACAAGTAAAATCAGAGAGCAGCGAGTGGGCTTTTTTTCATTCTTCCTTATCTTATTATCTTATCATTCTCATTTTTCTCTTTGTTTTTGCTTTTGATTTGTTTCCTATGCATTAAATAAAAACCTGTCAGTTACTACAGATGGATGCTATTTGAGTACGATTTATACACGTGCTGAAACAAATGCACGAGCCTAGTTCTGTTTTCTCACCTGCAGTGTTAAGTCTGGGTATAAAAGGTTCAGAGGTGCATGTTCTTGATTCCTCAGGCAGGTGTTGAGGGTACATTGAGGTCATGCTAGGTACTGATACAGGTCAACAAGTCTATGCTTCTCGTTGTTACCATTTTGCACAGCGTAGCGAATCTAATCCTTCAGCATTTACGTTTTAATACAGGTTAATGAGTGCAAGCGTTAAATTTCCACCTTTGTATTCTGGTTAATGTGTGTAAGCTTTTAAATATCACCTTTTTATACAGGTAAACGAATAAGGTTTTAAACTCACCTTTTTACTCAGGTTAACTAATATATGCTTTTAAATGTCAACTTTCTATACCTTTCTTAACGAGTAAAAGCTTTTAAATCTCCCCTTTCTGTACAGGTTAACGAGTATACCCTTTCAAATGCCACCTTTCTATACCTTTCTTAATGAGTAAAAGCTCTTAAATCTCACCTTTCTGTACAGGTCAACGAGTATACGCTTTTAAATGTCATCTTTTTGTATAGATTAACGAGTGTAAGCTTTCAAATGTCACGTTACTATATATAGGTTACCATTTCTTGACTTTACATAGGTACGCACAGTTTGTTTTTTTGGCCCTTCAACTGCACCGCCTCACCTGTGCCCTTTACCTTTCCCTCGCGCAGCCAGGCGGGCGAGGGGACGCTGGTCTACTTTGCGTAATTGTTGCTTTTAAGGAAATAATCGGCACTTTGCTGATTCAAGTTTATGGTGTTGCGCTCCCTTTGTCCTGTGTTCCTCGCTCCGTGCTTTTTGTTCTCCGTTTTTAAGTGTTTTTGTCATTGTTTTGAGTTGCTGATTCTTATTTTTTTTCTGCTGTAGGTTTTAAGGCTATTGTAGTGTCGATTTTTTTTCTTAGTTTTTCATTGTTTTTTATTTCCTCGTTCTTAGTTTTCTGTTTTGTTTTGTTTTGTTTTTTTTTTCGTATTCTGTTATTTTTTTTCTGTTCTGAGTTTGTAGTTATTGTAGCGTTTTCTTTTTTTGGTTTCAGTTCTTCTTTTTGTGTTTCTTGTTACGCGTTCTTGGTTTTCTTGTTTATTGTTTTGAGTTGGTTTCTTTTGTGTTCGTTTTTTTTTCTGCTGTGGGGTTTTAGTTGTCGTAATGCTGATTTTATTGTTCTCTGTTTTTCATTCTGTGTTCTCTGTGACTCGTTCTTAGTGTTCTTTAATTTTGTTTTGAGTTGATTGTACTGATTGTTTTCGTTTTCTTTTCATTATTTTTTCTTGTTTGTTCTCAGATTTTAATTGTGAATGTGTTATTTCTTCTCAGTTCTTCATTTTGGGTCTTAGCTTTCGATCATGTTCTTTTTGTTCTGACTCGGTAAGTCTTAGATAGTTATTTTTGGTTTATATTTTAACGCTTGACTCCTATTTCTTGTTTCTGCTCCAAGTTACTCTACCACATTATTTTTTACATCGATGCATTCCAACGTCATTTTTTCGTATTTACTTTTGACTTTTATTTACTTGAGAGATATTTTTATTCCTGATGAAAACTTTGCTTTGATGTTAAGTCATGGCACGCGACTCGTCCTCAAGGGAAGAAGCAAATAAAAAATGAAAAAAAAAAAAAATGAAGAAACGAAAGTCCATGACCGTGAATAACAAATTGAATAAATCGAGGGGAAACGAATCTTTATTATTATTATTATTATTATTATTATTATTATTATTATTATTATTATTATTATTATTATTATTATTATTATTATTATTATTATTATTATTATTATTATTATTATTATTATTATTATTATTATTATTATTATTGTTTTTATGCGACGTATTGACATATCGCTACACAGAATAACATTTAATAATCACTGTGCATTAATTCAACGTTATCGCATTATTATTATTATTATTATTATTATTATTATTATTATTATTATTATTATTATTATTATTATTATTATTGATTGATTTATTTTTGTTGCAGTTATTTTTCTTATTTTCTGTATTTGCTTTACGTCGTGGTCCGTGTGCATCTTTGTGTGTATATTCTCTCTCTCTCTCTCTCTCTCTCTCTCTCTCTCTCTCTCTCTCTCTCTCTCTCTCTCTCTCTCTCTCTCTCTCTCTCTCTCTCTCTCTCTCTCTCTCTCTCTCTCTCTCTCTCTCTCTCTCCCCCACCCCTCCCCGTGTCCAGAATCATGTAATTAGGAGGTCCGTCATTTTTCTCACCTTCCTCTTTTCTCTCAAGTTCGCGTGTGGTTAGTTTTATGCTCCGTTATTTACTCATTATTTTTGTTCCTCTCCCCCCTCTCTTATTTATTTTGCCGTTTTTTTATATTTTTTTTTATTATTTCCTCATTTCTCTTTTTTTCATTTTTCTTTCTTTTCCTGTGTGTGTGTGTGTGTGTGTGTGTGTGTGTGTGTGTGTGTGTGTGTGTGTGTGTGTGTGTGTGTGTGTGTGTGTGTGTGTCTCTGTCTCTCTCTCTCTGTCTCTCTCTCTCTCTCTCTCTCTCTCTCTCTCTCTCTCTCTCTCTCTCTCTCTCTCTCTCTCTCTCTCTCTCACAATGCCTTTTCCTTTTCCCCATCCACTTATTCTTTTTTTCTTCGTCAAATTTCTTCGTGTTTGTAAGCAACTTTTCTTTTCTGACCTCATTGATCCGCTCAAAGGACGATCGCAATCTTATATCATGGGAAAAAACATCTTACTCTTTATAAATTTTTTCCTTCTTGTTTTCGATTTTTTTTTAGTTTTTCAATTTTCAGTTTCTAAAGGAAATGACGTTTTTTTCCCCATGTAATTTCCTATATTGATGTGTCCTCTAACCTTCTTTTCATACTTTTCCCTTTCTGATATTCTGGTTATTTTTTTTTGTTAATTAAATTGTAGGAAACAGTTCAGTTCACTTTTTCAATATTTTTCATCATGTAACTTTTTCTTTCAATGGCTGCTTTTAAGTTTTCCGCTTTTTTTTTATCCTTTTTCTCCTTTTTTCCATTCTGAAGTGTTGAAACGTTTGTATAAGACTTCAAAAAATATTAGTTTCTTTCTACGTTCAATATTTGTTTGGGTATTTTTTTCCTTTTTTTCACCCCGAAGTTACACCGCGTCCCTATCTGATTTTCTTTTTTTTTCTAATTTTTTTCCGCTTTTTTCAATATCAGTATTTCCCTTCAAGATATACATTACTCGGGTCACTTTTTAACGCAGCTGTGACTTTTCTCGACGTCATCTCATTTTCTTGTTGACTTTTGCTTATTCTTATTAAGCTTCACTTTTAAAAATTACGTGTGATGTGTTTTATATGTTCTTTCCCACACGATTTTATAAAAGATAATTTTGTTTCCATTCTTGATTCTTTTGTTACATTTTTCGTTTTTGGTGAATGTTTTTCTTATATTTTTGTCCGCCGTGACCTTTTTTTATATTGCATCCTATTTTGTATGCGGTTATTGTTGTTTTTGTATTTTCCCTGGCTTCCTCCTCCTCTTCTTCCTCCTCCTCCTCCTCCTCCTCCTCCTACGCATCTATCCTACGCATGTCTCCTTTCCTTTCCTACTCTTCTCCTCTTCCTTCTCTTACCCACCTTTTCCTCCTCTTCCTCCTTCTCCCCTTACTCCTACGCATCTCTCCTCTTCATGTCTCCTCTCCTTATCCTCTTACTCCCCTTTCTCTTCTTCATACTCTTGTCTCCTGCCTTCTTTCTTCTCCTCTTCTCCTACCCAACTTTTCCTCCTCTTCCTCTTTCTCCTTCTCCTTTTCCCTTCTTCTCTTCCATGATTGACAGAACTGTTTCGTTTTTTGTGCAATTGGTTTCCTCCCCTTCTTTCCCCCTTTTCTCCCCTTGTATCCTTTAATGCCCCCTTTTCTTTCTTTCTGCTCATTCCTCCTGTTCCCCCTTCTCTATCCCCACCCTGCTCTTCCTCCTCTTCCTCCTCTCTCCTTTTCTCCATGTGGCCCTTTCCCTTCTTTCCAAAATTTCTCTGTTCTGTGTTTTCTATATTCTCTCCCTGTTTTCGTCTTTTTTTTCTTCGCTTTTATTGCTAAGTTTCCCATTGTTCAGTTATTTTAGTTTTCTTCTTCGTCTCTGTTTCAATCTTTCCCTTTAGTCTTTCATTTATCTATACTTCTTTTTGTCTTTTCTCTCTCTCTCTCTCTCTCTCTCTCTCTCTCTCTCTCTCTCTCTCTCTCTCTCTCTCTCTCTCTCTCTCTCTCTCTCTCTCTCTCTCTCTCTCTCTCTCTCTCGCTTTCTTTATTTCTTCCTGAGCGTCTCAGATCCTTTCTGTATTGACTACGTCATTCTCTCTCTCTCTCTCTCTCTCTCTCTCTCTCTCTCTCTCTGCTTTCTCATCATCTTCCTTCCCCCCCTCTTCTCTTCCCTCTTCCTCCTCCTCCTCCTCGTCTTCCTCCTCCTCTTCCTCCCCTTCTCCTCCCCCTCCCCCTTGCCGCCCCTCCTCGCTCCGTGGGCTACATTAAGTTAGGATCAGGAGAGTGACTGCTCGCCACTCTGTGTTCTGGCTTACACTTGATGCCTCTGAAATTACAGGAGTTGAGATAACATCGACGCTTCCCGCCCGTTCACTTGTTTTCGCCGCTTATCCAAAGTTTTCGGTCGCCGTCCAGGACCTGCGCGGCGCCCCTCCCCGCTGAACGATCCCTTCTGGGCGGCTGATTGAATTATTATGGCGCTGCAATAATGCTCGTTGCAGTACATACGATCCGCTTCTCTTATCTATAATTAAATCACTTCATTTAGTAAATTGTTCCATTATTTTTGCTCACTCCGTCGTATTCGCAAACGAGGCGGCGCCGCTGGGAGGCCCGGACAACGGTCATGCGTCTGGCGTCCTTGTAACATGTCTTTTAGCCTCCTCTTGCCCCCTCTCGCTCCCTCTCGCTCCTTGGCCTCCCGTCGGCTAGCCTGGGCAGCGGGAGGAGGCGAGGCGAGGACACTAGGCCGAGAAGACGTGGAGAGAGCTGCCTTGTTATGTCTTTGAGCCCCTCTCGCCCCCTCTCGCCCCCTCTCGCCCCCTCTCGCCCCTTCTCGCCCCCTCTCGCCCCCTCTCGCCCCTTCTCGCCCCCTCTCGCCCCTTCTCGCCCCCTCTCGCCCCTTCTCGCCCCCTCTCGCCCCTTCTCGCCCCCTCTCGCCCCTTCTCGCCCCCTCTCGCCCTTCATGCCTCCCGCCGGCTAGCTTGGGCGGCGTGGGGTGGCGGTAAGGGCAGCGGGAGGAGGCAAGGCGAGTACACTTGACCGAGAAGACGAGGAGAAAGCGTTCTTGTTGCGTCTTTGAGCTTCTCTCGCCCCCTCTTCTCGCTCTGGCTTCTTCTCGCCCCTTTTCACTCCCCATTCCTCCCGTCGATTGGCTAGGGTGGAGAGGGAAACAGGGCAACGACACTAGGCCGAGGGGGCGGGGAGAGAGCGTCCTTGTAACATGTTCTCACCCTCCTCTCGATCTCTCTCGCCTCATCTCACCCATATGACGAGGTAGACCGGCGAGAGGTGAGGCTTGTTTTTTTTAATGCTAGGCCGAGGAGAGAAGAAGACCGGCCGGCAGTGAGGAAGGCAGGGGCAAGAGGGCGGTGGGGGGAGGGGGGGGGCAATTCAAGGTAGGTGTTTGAGGAGGATGAAAGGAGCGATAGGGTGAGTGTATGGAGAGGATGGTCTGCAAGGAAGCAAGGAAGATCGGGAGGAGTGAGAGAGGGGTTGAAGAAAGGGAAGCAAGGATGTGGGGTGGGTAGGGCAATTGATGGAAGGTGTTTGAGAGGAAAATGGAGTGTTAGACTGAGGGTGTGGCGAGGCTGGCCGGCAGGGAGATAGGGGAGGTTGGGAGGGGTGGGGTAGGGAATGAAGATGGTGTTTGGGGCGAGAAGGTAGTCTTGAGTTATGAAGAAGAGAAGGCAGACAGGAGGGAGGCAGGGGTGGGTAGAGGAATAAGGGAGACAGGGAAGCTTGGGAGGGGTAAGAGAGGGGTTACAGGGCGTTGTGTGGGCAGTGAAGATAGTCCTAGGCCATGAAGAGGAGGAGGCAGGCAGATGGGAGACAGGGAGGGGTAGAGGAACGAGGGAGATAGGGAAGCTTGGGAGGGGTAAGAGAAGGGTTACAGGGCGTTGTGTGGGCAGTGAAGATAGTCCTAGGCCGTGAAGATAAGGAGGCAGGCAGATGGGAGACAGGGAGGGGTAGAGGAATGAGGGAGAACGCTAAGGAATGAAGGAGGGTGGCACCAAGTGAATGAGAAGAGAGTCATGGAGTGAGGGAGGAGGTAATGGAGAGACAGGGAGTGAGGTAATGAGTGAAGAAGTGAGGCAGAGGGAGTAAATATGGACAGAGGAGTTGAGAAGGGATATCAGAGAAAATTAGGGGGAGTTAGAGAGTGACAGAGTGATTAAGGAATGAGGGAGGGAGTGAGGGGGTGAAAAAGTGAGGCAGAGGTGAGAAATATGGACAGAGGAGTTGAGACAGACTGATATCAGAGAAGTAGGGGAGTTAGAAAGAGACTGGGAGTGAGCAAGAATCAGGGAGTGAGGGAATGAATGAGGGTGAAAAGTGGGGTATAGACAGAAGGGCTTTGAGGAGTAATCAGAGCTTAGGGGAGTGTGTTAGAGAGTACAGTAAGAATAGAAAGAGACTGGGAGTTAGCGAGCAAGAATCAGGGAGTGAGGGAATGAGTGAGGGAGTGAAGGAGGGAGGTGCTTATAGACAGAAGGGATTTGAGGAGTAATCAGAGCGTTAGGGAGTGAGTTAGAGAGTAGAGTAAGAACAGAAAGAGACTGGGAGTTAGCGAGTAAGAACAGGGAGTGAGGGAATGAGTGAGGGAGTGAAGGAGGGAGGTGCTTATAGACAGAAGGGATTTGAGGAGTTATCATAGAGCGTTAGGGAGTGAGATAGAGTTAAGGAAGAACATGAAGAGACAGGGAGTGACGGAGTGATACAGGGAGTGAGGGAGGGAGTCATGGGAGGCTTACAGACATAGGGAGTGGAAGTGACTGTCAGGGAGTGTTAGGGAGTGAGAATGAGAGTTTAGGAAGAACATAAAGAGACAGGGAATGACCGAGTGATACAGGGAATGAGGGAATGGGTGAGGGAGTGAGGCATGAGGGGGGAGTGTATGGACATGGGGGAGGGGGGGGGTCGGATGGGCATGGGTGGTGGGAGTGGCTGTCAGGGAGAGGCAGCCACTCGCGTCACATGTCTCAATTTATGGCTGTCCACGTAATCAGGTTAGGGATCAGTGTTCTCCCGTGAAGGAAATTGATTACTGATTGCTCTCTCTCTCTCTCTCTCTCTCTCTCTCTCTCTCTCTCTCTCTCTCTCTCTCTCTCTCTCTCTCTCTCTCTCTCTCTCTCTCTCTCTCTCTCTCTCTCTCTCTCTCTCCTCTCTCTCTCTCTCTCTCTCTCTCGTTTGTTTGCTTATTTATGTATTTTTTGTTTTGTTTTTGTTTTTGCGTCTCAGTGACATGACAAAAATAGTCTAGGTCGCTACTCCTCCTCCTTCTCCTCCTCCTCTTTTTCTTCTTCTTCTTCTTCTTCTTCTTCTTCCTCCTCCTCTTCTTCTTTCTCGTCCTCCTTTTCTTCTTCCTTTCCTCTTCTTTTTCTTCGTTTTCTTCTTTTTCTCTTCTTTTTCTCTTCGTCTTCTTTGTCATTGTCTTCTTTTTTTTCTTTTTTTTTCCTAATCTTGTTCTTGATCTTATTCTTGTTCTTCTTGTTCTTCTTCCTCACCCCGGCTGTTCATTCTCGTAATTCAAGTTAATGTAAGTTGTTGTGATATATTTTATTTTACCTGTAACGAAAATAATTAACTTGTGTTCAGGTGTTTTCTTAAGGTAATGAAGTTTGCTCTGCCTGTTTACTAAGAAGGTTACATAAGCGTCTTTTTTTTGGTTATTTATACTTTTTCCTCGCGAGTGATTTCCTCCTTCTCCTCTTCCAGTCTGTTCCAGTTTGTGTTTAAGAATATTGTATCTTAGGCTTTTTATAGAGGTGTTGAATCCTCCTCCAGCGACGCAGTAAGAAGTTGAAATGTCACGTATACCGATCATATCCACTCTGTCGTCAATCTCTTATACACTTTGTTGATCCTCTTCTTTGCGTTTGTCTTTTTGTATTCAATCAATTTCATAAAAGCATTGTATCCTGTAGGTAAGATAAGTACAATAACGCTTTTTCTTTACAGCATCTTCGATTTCTAATACTATATCGTGATCCTCTTCTCTTCGAGCTTCACCTCATCTGTAAAGTGCGTGTTTCTTTCATAAGAGCATTAGATCCTTTAGTTATGAGAGGGAAGTACAGAAACATATAAAGTCGTATTATAAAACATTTCACCGCCCAAGAACACATATTTGACAAGGCTTTCGTTGGAGTTGTGGGCATTTCCAGGAGTAGTTTTATGACCCTGGTGGTAGTCTGACCCTCCTGTACCGTGAACCTGAAGAAACACTCATTAGAACCCGACTGACCCCCTCTTTGACCTTTAGAAATAGCTGATGTGAGAAACGAAAGTGTGTTTTAATACCGACCATAGTCTTCCTAGCATCTTCGATCCCGTCTACTCCTCTTTGATCCTTTACTCGCCCTCAACACCTTCAGTTCATTATACTTTCATAGTCTCTCTGATCTCCTCCTCCTTGGTAACCTTATTGACTGCTCTCTCTCTTCCATATATATTTCCTTGGATCTCGTATGGTAGGACTTGCGGCCGTATGCCAAGCTCTCCCTTATTGAGAAAGGTCATTTACAACCAACCCAAGAACCAACAGCGGCTTCTGAACTTTTTTTTCTCTTTGATGAACTTCACATTCTTCACCTCCATTCATCTATTTTTTTAAGGCGGAGGATATTGCGCCATACTATTATCAGCAGAAAATTTATATGTTGGGTGTAGCCATTAACTCGTGAAAGTGGTTCATAGAAATCTCTTGGGGTACGGCGTTTAGCTCACTCATACTGTTGGAACTGATCTCAAGGAACGACCGAGGAAGGGAGAACATTTGAAAGGGCGTTGATATCCACTCTGACCAATGTATGTTCCTTGTTACTCGGTTAGCATTTAGGGTATTTAGATAAGATTCTGGATTTTCTAACGTTTTCTTCTTTCTCGTCCTCCTCTTCCTCCTCCTTTCCTCTTCTTCTTTTTCTCTTCGTCATCTTCGTCTTCTTCGTCATTATCTTCTTTTTTCTTTTTCTTTCCGCGTTGTTCTCCGTTTCTAAGACTGCTATTCTTTCTTCGCTCCTTTCTCGTTTTCCATCGGTCAGTTTTCGCTCGGACATCTACTTTACTCGCTTTTTGCTCCGCCATTCTCTCGCAGCGTTCAATTTCTCTTCAGACCTTTACTCTCCCTCCCACGCTCCCCTCCTCTCCCTCCCCTCACTCGCCCCTCAAGCCACATACCTTCCCCCTTTTCCCCTCCTTCTCTCCGCGTCCAACTTTAATACAGATCTCTACTCTCCCCTCCCGCTGCCCTCGTCCCCTCGCTTCTCTTCCAGCAACTAACTCTGCCTGAGACAGCTCCTCTCTCCCCTCTTTCCCTCCCTTGTCCAACTTTCTCTCTTCCTCTCTCTCTTTCCCCCTCATCACCCTCCAACCTTTGCCCCCAGAAAGCTATATTCTCCCTTTCTCTCACCTTTCCCTCCCTATTCTCGTTCTTTTCCTGGCTGAGTTTTCCCTCTCTCTCCCTATCATCCTCTTTTTTTTTCTTCCTCTTTCCCCTTAGAAAGTTATAATCTCCCTTCCTACTACCATTTCCCCTCTTTTCTTTCCCTCCCTTGTTCAAAACCTCTCCTATTTTCTCCCTCCCATCCCTTACTTATTCCCAACTTTCTTCCTCTAACACATTTTTCCTGCCCCGTCCAACTCTCTGTTCCCCCTTTTTTCCTTTTCTCTCTATCTCCATCTTTCTGTTACCTCCCCTCCTTTATCCCTTTCCTCGATCCGCATATCCCTACTCTTCCCCTCTCTCGTCCTATCCTCCCTTAGACTTTTATTTCCCCTCTCATTCTCCCTAATTTCCTCTCCCTTTCTCTTTTCTCTTCCCTCTTCCTCGCCCTCTCTTCCCCTTCCTCGCCCTTCTCTCCCTCAGACTTTTACGTTCCCTCTCACTCCTCCCCTCATTTCCCCTCCCTTTCCCTCTTCCTCGCCCTCTCTTCCCCTCCCTTGTCCAACTTTCTCTCAGACCTGTACTTTCCCCTCCCTTCCCCTACCCCCTCCCCCCTCACCATAGGCCGCCCCGCATATCCCGGCGGCAGCTTGATGAGGATTTCACACTCGAGTTGGTTCTCATCACCGCTACGACCGACCAATTAACGTCTCTCCTTCCACTGACCCTGCCAGAACGCCCGCCCCCCCTTCTCTCTCTCTCTCTCTCTCTCTCTCTCTCTCTCTCTCTCTCTCTCTCTCTCTCTCTCTCTCTCTCTCTCGTTCAGGCTGTCTTTCTCTTTTTCCCTACATGTTTTCAAAATGAGACCACTACTGTTATCCTGCGCCCCTCTGTGTCTGACTGAGTGCCTGGCCGGGACAGAGACAGAGGAAGAGAGAGGGAGGAGGGGGAAGGGGAGGAGGAAGAGGAGGATCTGGGGGGGGGGCAGTCTTGAGGCGAGGGGCGAGGGGCCGAGGCAGGCAGACAGACAGGCCGGGATGCGGGTCAGCTGATTGTGTGAGGCGTATGGGGGAGGAACACTGGATGTGATGGTGGTGTGTACTGCAATTAGAGCAGCCCGTGGGATTCCTAGCGGCCGGAGATCTTCGCTGGACACACAATAATGTCAGGGGCGAGGAGGGTATTGCCTCTCCTGATGGAGGTTCTGGCTTGAGCGGAGGCCTTGCCAAATATTTCCTTTGTTATTGGACACTTTCTCTATCGATTGATACTCTTGTGTGGATGGAAACTGCTTCGCGGCGCTGAAATACGTTACCCCGCCCATTAAAGAGGCTCAGGGGGTGTTTGTCTTTCTTCCTCTTTTCTTCCTTCATTTTCTTCTCCCTCTCCGATACACGAGGCGAAGATGAGGTCGGTGTTTATGGCTTTGTTGTTATTACGGCGGAATTGTGCTGGCCGGGCTGGTCTGGTCTGGCCCGGTGCTGTCTGGCGTGGCGTGGCAGGGTGGTGTGTGGTGGTGGTGGTGGTGTGCGTATGGTGTAAGGCGGTGTGCGTGTGGTACTGACTGGTGTGGTTTGATATGCGTGTGGTGTTGATTGGCTTGGTTTGGTGGTGTTCCTGGTGTGTGTGTGTGACGCATCCATGTTTCTAATTCTGATGCTGTCCTGTTTTTGTTTTTGTTGTTGTTGGTGGTGGGACTGGTGGTGATAGTGGTAGTGGTGATGTTTGGTGTGGGAATGTGGCTCAGGTGGTGGCATGACGTCAGAACCAAAATCATAAAAAAAACGGACAAGAGAAGACAAAAAAAATAACCCCCCTCCCACGAAAACAAAACAAACAGACTTAATATTGCCCGGCCTGGATATGTTTACGTAGGTTTCTCGTGATCATTTGTGTCGCCGAGTTGACTTGGGCCGAATTGTTGTTGTGTCTGGGAGTGAGCTAACTTTTTATTGCCGCCGCCCCGCACGCCGCCCGCCGCTTCCTACTGGCTTCACGAGACCATATATAAGCGAGGAGTGCTGCGGCGAGGCGGGAGGCCACACGGAGGCGTTTTCTGTCTTCCCGCCGCCGCCAATACCACCTCCACCACCGCCACCCCACCTACCACCACTACAACCACTGCTACCATCTCCACCATCAAGTTTTCTCTGATGTAATGTGACAAGTTGGCTTCACTCGGGCGTGAGAAACTTGTCAACAGCTCCTGAAGTCGTTATGAAGTTGCTTTTAAGGTTCGGCGAGATGCAGCTGTTGTCTCAGAACGCGGCAGAACAACAGTTTGGGGGAGGAGCGGGTGTGTGTGAGAGCAGCTGTGTTGGTCTTCCTGATATTAAGCTATTAAGCTCCACGCAATACAAACACGGCGATATAAGCTTTATGAGATATCGGCCTTGCTGTCTCGCCGCGGCCCGGGAACCTGCTGCATCTAATAACGGAGGAAATTAACTTTTTACTCTTATTTATTTCCTCCTCGCAGGTATAAAGGCGCAGTGTCACACCTAAACTATCTAATACCGGCCGAGGGAGGCGGCGAGGGCGGCGCGTCGAGGTTGAGGCGGCTCGGGCGGGTTTATGTGGATGTTGTGGGGGTGTTGCGGCTTGCTTGAGGGTGTAAAGGGTGTTGCGTGTGCTGCTGAGCCTGTTACTTAGTGTGGGTGTGCTGCTTGGTGCGTTTCTCTGAGCGTTTCTGTTGCTGTTGGTGGCTAGACGAACACTTAACGGTTTATAGGGGTGATATGGGGGTGTTGCGGCTTGCTTGAGGGTATAAAGGGTGTTGCGTGTGTTACTGAGCCTGTTACTTAGTGTGTGTTGCCGAGGGTGTGTTGCTTGGTGTGTTTCTCTTAGCGTTTGTGTGTTGCTGTTGTGTTGCGGATTGCTTGAGGGAATGAAGGGTGTTGCGTGTGTTACTGAGCCTGTGGTGTGTTTCTCTTAAGTGTGTCTTGTGTTGCTGTTGGTTTGCAGACGAACACTTCGCGGTTTATAGGGATTTTGCTTGGTAGTTAAACGGCGCTACATGTGTTAATGAGAATGTGTGTGTTTCTTAAGCGGTTTGTGTTGCTGTAAAGACGACGAATGCTTCCCGGTGTTGCTACTTGGCCAGGGGATTAGAAGGTGTTGCGTGTGTTTCTGAGTGTGTGTTTCTTAATGTGTGTATGGAGGGAGGGTGTACACTTCCCGGCGATGCTCAAGGAAGCCGTGTTTATGCTCCCTGTCACGCGTCCCTCGGGCAAGCAATCGTCCGGGGTCTTATTTTTCACGTCCCTCTTTGTGCGATTTTTATATTTACTCTCTCGCGCGACCCCTCCAGCGTTATGTGTCTCTCCATACATATTTCCCTTCCTCTTTCCTCCTTCCCCTTTCTCTCTCTCTCTCTCTCTCTCTCTCTCTCTCTCTCTCTCTCTCTCTCTCTCTCTCTCTCTCTCTCTCTCTCTCTCTCTCTCTCTCTCTCTCCCCTCCCCGGTCCATGCAACTCGTCCAGCATGTGGTTTCCAAGCCAATTTTGAGGGATAAAGTCGAGCTCTTTCAGGCGGGGTCGCTGGTCCTGCCCGCCGCCTCTCTCAGAATGGCGGCCCAGCTAAGAACTTTGGGAATTTTCTCCGACACGGCGTCCGAAGTGGCGGAACTCGCGTCTCGCCCTTGACTGACCCCTCGCGTCTGCACCCTCCGGCTCTTTCCTTAAGCCTCCGCCGCCTCCAGAGCTCACTGTGAGGATGATTACAACTGGTGACCTTGAGCCGAGGATTAGCGCGCGCCGAGAAGGGTTGGCGGCGCAGCATCGTTCGGGACGACACGGGCGCTTTCTCCAGCCGCGGACGGGGCATATCGGCGTATTTTGGCCGGGCTAATGTGACGGATAAGGCGAGGAAATTGGTTTGGAGCGGGTCGGGGCTGCTCCAGAGGCTGAAAAGGGACACCAAGGGACACCAGCACCCATTGGACAGCGAGGTAATCATGGCGAGGTGGTGGTGGTGGTGGGGAGGTTGGTGAAGGTGGTTGTGGTGGTGTTGCTCATGTCTCAGCGGTGGGGGAGCGGGGAAGGGAAGTGCCAGGTCGGGGCGGGTCGGGGCGGGTTGGGGGCGGTGGGGGCGGGGCGAGGCGACAGCTATATTACTTCCCTTGACGCTTATCACAAAGTAGCGGCTTAGTCAAGGTGGCGATGGCGGTGAGAGTGTGAGAGGCGCGGAAGAGGTGTGAGGACAGGGATGAGAGGGTGGTGACGGAGTGTGTGTGTGTGTGTGTGTGTGTGTGTGATAGCTAGTAAGGGAGGGAAGGAGGGAGAGAGTGAGAGTGTGAGATAGTGAGAGTGTGAGAGAGTGAGAGTGTGAGTGAGTAAGAGAGTGTGAGAGTGTGAGAGAGTGAGAGAGCGAGAGTGAGAGAGTGGGGGTGTGAGAGAGTGAGAGAGTGGGAGTAAGAGATTGGGAGAGAGAGAGAGAGAGAGAGAGAGAGAGAGAGAGAGAGAGAGAGAACGAACCCGGTAGCGTGACAAAAACTGCATTTCATATCATATATTTACCTCGTGTCTGTGTCTGTATGTTTTCTTTAATAACAAAATGGTGTGATAAGAGACATTTTGGCAGTAAATCACCGAACTTGGCCTTCATTCTATTTATGACCTAATAGCACATAATGAGGGATGATGAAGATGCTTATAAAGACTCGCTAATATTCGAAAAAGCCTCATCTGTTAATACCTTCCGTGCGTCTTGTGTAAGTAATAATCTTCAGTTGATCCTGATTTGTGGGTGATCCAAAATTTATTAATGTAAATTGAAAGACTTTTTTTTACCTATTTATTTTTATTGCCAAGACGTTGTATTATGCACGGGATGGAAAATGATTGGATTAGCAAGAATCGAAACGTTTTACGACGAGAATTGTGTCATTAATGTGTGCTGTGATTCCTCGTGACTGTTTAATGAGGTCACGCACACACACGCACGGACACACACACACACACACAAAAAAAAAAAACACGCAGGGAGAGAGAGAGAGAGAGAGAGAGAATATCACAACACATATTCAGCACATCACCTTAAGTCGTTTGTGTATAAAAAGCAAAACAACAGACTAGACTCCTTCAAAAAATACGGAAGGAAGGAGGGAAGGAAGGAAGGACGTAAAGACGGAAGGAAGGAATTAATTAAAGGTAGGAAGGAAGGTAGGAAGAACAGGTGGAAGACAGGAGTGGCACGGGAACCTCTGATCTCATTGTCTCACCTGCGTGTTGATTCGGAGGAAAAATCGAGGTAAATGGAAGCCGTGGAAAGCCAATGGGAAAAGAAAATATTAATCACCCCTCAAGACCTGAAGGGATATTGAACTAATTGAAGCAAAGCGATGATAAGGGAGTGAGAAAGGAGCGAGAAGAGGCTTGTGAAAAGATGAGGAAGGGGAGCGAGGAGGAGGAACACACGGGAACACAAAGGAAGAACAAACAACAGCAGACCTGATGGTCCTAACGAGGCTGTTTGTGACAAGCTACACTAACTATCTAATCAAAGGTGGAAGATGAAGGACATCAAAGGCGAAGGCTCCTCCCGACCTCCCCATCCCTCCAGCCAAAGCTGGCAGGAAAGAAAAAAAAACATGCAGCATGGAAAAACTGCATGGAAATTATGTAGGAAAGAGGAAAGAACTACCATTACTGCTACCACTAACCGGGCGATAAAAACCGACAAGGACACCACTATTCGAAAGAACTTAACGTTATTACGACAATGAGTAATATCTTTGTTGCTGGTTGAATTCAAAATACTTGTCTAATCTTTTTTTGAAGGCCGGAACTGTTGTACTATCAATGATATCGTATGGGAGAGAATTCCAAACATTAACGACTCGATTGAAGAAGAAGTGTTTAGCTTCGTACGACGAGTATCTTTTACCACTTATCTTGAAATTGTTATTTCTTCTTGTTCTATTTGAGGAGGAGGAGGAGGAGGAGGAGGAGGAGGAGGAGGAGAAGGAGGAGGAGAATAGGTTTACAAAGGAAAGATGAGTGAGTAGAAAGGAAGAGAGAGAGAGAGAGAGCATGTACTCCAACTTTACAAGCAAATCGTTAGGCGGGTTCAGACATAGTTTCTCCCGTGGCGGCTCCGCTGTTTCATTATTGTGACAGGAAGTGTGTTTATGAGTCCCCCGTTAAAAAGGCAGAATTTCCAGCCAGACACAAACTTTTTAATGAGCTGATGAGTGTTGCGTCGCCGGCCTTCCCCTTCCTTCCCTTCCTTTTCCTTCCCTTCCCTTGCTCTCCTTTCCCGTGCTTTCCCTTCCTTTTCCTTCCCCTTCCTTTCCTTCCTTTTCCTTCCCGTGCTTTCCCTTACTTTTCCTTCCCTGTCCTTCCCTTCCTTTTCCTTCCCTTCCCTTCCCTTCCCTTGCTCTCCTTTCCCCTGCTTTCCCTTATTTTTCCTTTTCTTTCCTTCCCTTCCCTTCCCTTCCTTTTCCTTCCCTTCCCTTGCTCTCCTTTCCCGTGCTTTCCCTTACTTTTCCTTCCCTTTCCTTCCTTTCCTTTTCCTTCCCTTCCCTTCCCTTGCTTTCCTTTCCCGTGCTTTCCCTTCCTTTTCCTTCCCCTTCCTTCCCTTCCTTTTCCTTCCCTTCCCTTCCCTTGCTCTCCTTTCCCGTGTTTTCCCTTCCCTTTCCTTCCCATTCCTTCCCTTCTTTTCCTTTTCTTTTTTCCATTCGTCCCTCTTCCATTCCTTTCCTTTACTTTTCCTTTCATTTTCATCTCTTCCCTTTCCTTTCCTTTTCTTTTCTTTCTTTCCATTCCCTCCTCTTCTTTTTATCCCTTTTCCTTCCGTTTCTTTTCTTTCTTACCCTTTCCTTCCCTTTACCTTCGTTTTCCTTTCGTTTACCTTACCTTTCCTTATTATTTCCCTTCCATCCCTTTTGTTTCCTTTCTCTTTCCTTTCTCTTCCTTTCCTTTCCTCTCCTTTCCTTTCTCTTTCTTTTCTTTTCCTTTCCTTTCCTCTCTTTTCTTTTCCTTCCCCTCCTTTTCTTTTCCTTCCACTCTTTCTTTCTATTCCTCCCCCTCTCCTCACAGACTGCTACTGCTTTCGTTTTTTTTATATACATTTCTCTCCCACTTTCTGTTTATCTCCCGTTTTCTTTTTCCCCGTTTTTTATGTGTTTCTGTATCTGCCTGTTTACCTGTACCCATTTTCTTTCGAAGGTGTGATTCTTTTCTATTTCCGGTTACGTTAATGATTCGTCTCTTTCTTTCCTTTTTTGTTTTCTTCTTCTTCTATTACTGCTATTCCTTCATTTGTTCTTTTTCTTCTATGTTTGAACCCATGTCGCTGTTCCTGTGCTTACTTTTCCTTTAGTGTTTCTTTATTCTTCCTTTCTGGTTTCCTCTCCATCTTCTTTTCTTGTTTTCTTATGTCATGTTTTCCTCAGTTTCTTTTTAGTCTGTCCAGTCATCGATCACTTTTACGGTACCTCATTTTCTTTCTCACTCTCCCTCAGTTTGTCTTTCTCTGATTTCTCTCTCCTTTTTAATATTACTCTCTTGCTCATTCATTTTTTCACCTTGCACTGGCTTCCTCTATGACTCCTCGTGCTGTTCTTCTTAATTAAATTGTATCTTTTGATTGCTTTCCTCTTCTTCAAACAGACCATTATTTCTTCTCTTCTCTTCCCTTCTCGTATTTTTAGGGTTATTAGTTTTTACACTTGTTACCCCGGCTCCCTTACTGTAGCAACTTTCTGGGTGAACTCCTTTTAATTATCTCACTTTCTCTGATGATCTATGACAAGGTGGAAAAAACAGCCCCCTTTCTTTGGTTCATCAAGTCGAGCTAGGAAGGGAGTTTTGATGTGACACCGGGGCACGTCTACTTTCTTCTATGTTTATGAATGGGGAGAGAAAAATAGCCTGCATGCCAAAGCTAAGAAGGAAGTAAATCTTGAAATGTATATGTTCCTGCACTTAATTTTTCTTTAGTCTTCTATCATTTTCCTTTCTGGCTTCCTCTCTGATATCTATTTTCATCTTTTCTCTTCTTTTTCCTTCTCTTCATTCAATATGTTTATGTGAGTCCAAAGTACATTTATTTTTTCTGCATGTTAGAATGGGAAAACAAAACTTTAACATCTTCTGTTGTTTACATTTGAGGAGGAAGTAAATAATCTCCATGTCAAAGCTGAGAAAGAAGGAAAACTTGAAGTATATCGTTGATGTGGCACCAGTGTACACCTTATTTCTACGTTTTTATTTGTGAAGAAAATATATAGACTCCATGGCTATGTTAAGAAGGAAGGATAAGGTGAACCGCGTCTGTTGTCTAGTTAGGAGGGAAGGTTTTATGTGACACCAAGATGCATTTAAAACACCAGGATTATTATTTTTATGTTTGTGTATAACGAGAAAATGAAGTCTCCGTGCCCATGTTAAGAAGGAAGGGAGACTTTAAATACGTCTGTTGTCCAGTTAGGAAGGAAGGTTTTATATGACACCAGAGTATGTGTATTTATCTTTTTTCTGTGCTTTTATTGGCGAAGGAGAAAAATAGTCTCCATGCCTCTGTTAATTAAGAAGGAGAGAAAAATGTGATCTCCGTCTATTGTTTAGTTAGAAAGAAAGGTTTTATGTGACGGCAGGGTACGTATATCTTATTTTTCCTATACCTGCATTTGAGTAGAAAATTAAGTCTCCATGCTTATGTTAAGAAGGAAAAAGACCTGAACTCCGTCTGTTGTCCGTGGCCAGTAGGCGTATGTAATTATTTTTCTCAAAGTCCTCAGAATAATCACTTGTTTGCCGGGAGAATATTCAGGAGTAATGATTCTAGGAAGTGGATTTTATAGAGACAGAAAAACATATAAAAGGCAAATGATAATGAGAGAGAGAGAGAGAGAGAGAGAGAGAGAGAGAGAGAGAGAGAGAGAGAGAGAGAGATTTACATAGATTTACATAGAAAATCAGACCACACAGACCCCATGGTCCAGACTAGGTGGTCTGTCCTTAAACCTAAGTGATTTTACATTAATCAGATGGCTCCAAAACGTTGCTTTTCTACTCTAGTTAATATTAAGTTCAAGGAAGTGACGGTCGAGCTTATTTTTAAAGGAGTCAATCGTGTTACACTGGACCACTGATTGTGGGAGCTTATTCCATTCTCGCACTACAACGTTGGTGAAGAAAAATATGGTGCAGTCTGAATTTACTTGTCTACATTTGAGTTTTGTGCCATTGTTCCTCGTTCGCAAAGTGTCATCGATCATAAACAATTTTGTTCTGTCTACATTCTTGAAACCATTAAGTATTTTAAAACATTCCATCAGTTTTCCTCTGAGGCGACGTTTCTCAAGAGAGAACATGTTAAGGGTGGAAAGCCTTTCTTCGTAGGATTTGTTGCGCGAGGAAGGGATCATTTTTGTTGCTCGACGCTGAACACCTTCTAGTTTAGCAATGTCCTTTGCATGGTGGGGAGACCAAAACTGTACCGCATATTCCAAGTGGGGTCTGACTAAACTATTGTAGAGCGGAAGTATTACATCTTTATTTTTTAATAAAAAGTTTCTTTTAATGAAGCCCAACATTCTGTTCGCTTTATTTGCTGCATCGATGCATTGATGTGAGAATTTGAGGTTTGACGCGATTTTAATCCCCAGGTCCTTAACGCATTGGACACTTGTGAGTTTAACGCCGAGTATTTCGTAATCGAACTTCTTATTTTTTGTTCCAACTTGAAGGACCTGGCACTTGTCTACGTTAAAGGGCATCTCCCATTTATCCGACCAAGCTGAAATTTTGTGCAAAGAGAGAGAGAGTTAAGTGTTCATCGTTATCAATATAGAAATGTTTGATAATGTATATGTTTCATATACATTATCAAACACACACACACACACACACACACACACACACACACACACACACACACACACACACACACACACACACACACACAGGCACACACACAGGTACATGCACAGGTACACACACACACTTACACACACACACTTACACACACACACTTACACACACCTGTACGCACACACCTGCCTTGAAATTTATCTTATGAGCAAAGGTTCTGACTCATTAGTAGGGCCCGCGTCGAGGGCAGAGTATCTTGTTTGTTTTTAATTAAGCTTTATTACTAATTTTATACTTGGTCGAGTGGAAGGGCAAGTGCTGCGTTGAAATCGTTAATTAACTAGTATGCCTCCTCAAAATTAATTAACAGAAGGGAGGAGGAGACGGAGGAGGAGGAGGAGGAGCAGGAGGAGGGGGATGAGGGGAGAACGGGGAGCTGAAGCAGGAGGAGTAGCAGGAGATGGTGGAGGAGGAGGAGGAGGAGGAGGAGGAGGAGGAGGAGCGATGAGGAAAGAGTAATGAAGGAAGGAAGGAAGGAGGAAGGGGAGGAGAGAGAGAACAAGAGATGGATGCAAGGGAGAAGAAAGAAAATAAATATGTGCAGTAAAAAGAATGTAAAGAATGGAGAGGACAAGTTAATTAGAGAAAAGTAAAAAAGAAGTGTGAAGGAGAGAATAATAGAGATTCAGTAAGTAAATTAAGACTGCACTCTCTCTCTTTCTATTGTTCTTGAATTTTCGTGTTTTTCTCTTCTTTTTTTGTCTTTATTATCCTTTTTAGCCTTCAACGCCCTCTATGTTCTTTTTCGTTACTGTTTTTGCTCATTGTTCCATCAGTGATTCAGTAAGTAAATTAAGACTGTATTATTTTATTTTATTTTTATTTGTGTATTCTTGTATTTTTTTGCCTTTAGTATCCTTTCAGCCCTCAACGCCCTTACCCAATATCTTTTTCGTTATTCTTCTTTCTCCTTGTATTTTTTTTACAGCAGAGGAGTCAGTTCAAGGGCTTAAAAAAAAGAAAACAATAATGAATAAAAAAGCCCGCCACTTACTGCTCCTGAATAGGGTAGAGAGGAGTGGCCAAAAAGAAAAATCAGCGCCATCTATAAGTCGTCTTTGTCTCTGTCTTCGTCTGTCTTTCACCTTCTTATCTTGTATTTTTGTATTTTCCTCTTTTCTTTGTCTTTAGTATCCTGTGAGCTTTCAACGGCCTGTCTATGTCCTTACTCTTTTTGATCTTTATATACCGTCAGCGCCATCTATAAGTCGTCTTTGTCTCTGTGTTCATCTGTCTTTCACCTTCTTCTTATCTTGTATTTTTGTATTTTCCTCTTTTCGTTGTCTTTAGTATCCTGTGAGCTTTCAACGGCCTGTCTATGTCCTTACTCTTTTTGATCTTTATATACCGTCAGCGCCATCTATAAGTCGTCTTTGTCTCTGTGTTCATCTGTCTTTTACCTTCTTCTTATCTTGTATTTTTGTATTTTCCTCTTTTCTTTGTCTTTAGTATCCTGTGAACCTTCAACGGCCTCTCTATGTCCTTACTCTTTTTGATCTTTAAACACCGTCAGCGCCATCTATAAGTCGTCTTTGTCTCTGTCTTCGTCTGTGTTTCACCTTCTTCTTATATTGTATTTTTGCATTTTCCTCTTTTCGTTGTCTTTAGTATCCTGTGAACCTTCAACGGCCAGTCAATGTCCTTCTTACTCTTTTTGGTCTTTGTATACCGTCAGCGCCATCTGTAAGTCGCTTTTATCCTCTATTGGTGTCTGTCATTGATTTTTGTATTATCTTCTTCATATTTGCCTTTCATATTTTCTTAACCTTTAACGTATTCCGTCAGTGTCCTTCGTAACTCTTCTCGCTTATTGCACCATCAGCGACATCTATAAGCCGTGTTTGTCCTCTGTCGCTGTCTGTCTGTCTTTCCCGCTCTGCTTTCTCTTGCCCTTCCTCGTCCCTCATTACCCGTTTGCCTCAAGTTACCCCTCACTTTTGCACGGCGTCGAGAGAGCAGCTTTTCGCCAAGTGGAATTATTTACGCAAAATGAATACTCGGGACGCAAAGCAACGCGCATGAAACGTAAATAAAGCTGCATCATGGATTTTATTTGACACTCGAAATAACTTTGAGAGCCCTGGACGACTGACACTCTCTCTCTCTCTCTCTCTCTCTCTCTCTCTCTCTCTCTCTCTCTCTCTCTCTCTCTCTCTCTCTCTCTCTCTCTCTCTCTCTCTCTCTCTCTCTCTCTCTCTCTCTCTCTCTCTCTCTCTCTCTCTCTCTCTCTCTCTCTCTCTCTCTCTCTCTCTCTCTCTCTCTCTCTCTCTCTCTCTCTCTCTCTCTCTCTCTCTCTCTCTCTCTCTCTCTCTCTCTCTCTCTCTCTCTCTCTCTCTCTCTCTCTCTCTCTCTCTCTCTCAGGGGGTGGAGAAGAGAGCGCAGAAGTAGACACAGACAAGAGATAGAAAGGGGCATGAAAAAAAATAGGAAAGAAGGGGTTGAAGGGGTGTGAAGAGGCAGGGTGTGGGGACGTTAGGGAGGAAGGGAAAGGCAGGGTAGGTAAAGGGTGTTTAACGTGAACTGAGGGAACCCTAAAGCTCGTCAGGCCAGGAAAAGGGTGAGGAGGAGGAGAAGAGGGAGAACGAGAACGCGAAGACGGAAAAGGAGGAGCAAAAGAAGGAGGAGGAGGGAGAGAAGAAAGAGGGTGAAGAAGAGGAGGAGGGAGCATTTGGAAGGGCAGGAAAGGGGGTGTTTTGAAGGGGCAGAGGGAGCATGGTATCGCTAAAATCTAGGCTGAGAAAGGGGGGCGGAAAAGGGGGGTGGGGGCGTTTTGGGGTTTCAGGTTTTAGGGGAGCAGGAAATGGTGGAGATGGGCTTCTAGGCGGGGAGGAAGAAGGGAAGGGGGGAGGGCAACGCTAAAACACATCAGGCTAAGAATGGGGGCAGGAAGGGGGGCGCTGGGAGGTGGGAGGTAGAGGGGGGGAGGGGGCAGGGCAGCGCTAAAACCCGGCAGGAAAACCAACACAGGGCAAGACCAGGTTGTTCATTAGGCGGAGTAGAACATCAAAAATTCAGACGTGGAAAAGCAGGTTTTGTATGACGTGATGGATGCTAATTACGCCTCCCTGACACAGGTGGGCAGCGTGCGGGCACTCTCCTACACCTGCTGTTGCCTGCTCTCTCGCCCCCCCTCCCTCCCCCTTCCTCTCTTTCTCCCTCTCCCTCACTCTCACTTTCTCTCCCTTCCTGCATTCCTTTATCTCTCTTAGTTTCACTCTCGTGTTGTTTCCGTTTCTCTCTGGTTTCCTTTCACTTCATATCGACCAGTCTTGTGTTTCTTATTTCTTTTTTTTTACTTGGTTCTTTTCCTATTTGGTACTTGTCTTTCCTTCGTTATCTTTTCCTGCTTTCCTTTATATCTCTTAGTTTCACTCCCGTGTTGTTTCCGTTTCTCTCTGGTTTCCTTTCATCTCATATCGTCCAGTCTTGTGTTTTCTTATTTGTCTTTTTTTTTTACTTGCTTTTTTTCCTATTTGGTACTTTGTCTTTTCTTCGTTGTCTTTTTCTCCTTTTCTTCTCCTCTCTCTCTTCTTCTCTTTCTCCTTTTATGTGCTTTCTTTGCTTCCTTTCATCTCAATTGGTTGTCTTGTATTTTCCTATTTGTCTTTCCTTTTTTATATTCCTATTCTCTATCTCTTCCCCTTCTTCCATCTCTCCCTTTTCTCCCTCTTTCTGTTCTTTCTTGCTTTCTTTCATCTCCTATCGTTCAGTGTTTCATTTTCCTATTTGTCCTTCTTTCCTTCTCTCTTTTCCTCCTTTTCTCCACCTCTTCCTCTCCTTTCATTCCTTTTTCTTTCCGTTCTTCCTTGCTTCCTTTCATCTCATATCGTTCAGCCTTGTATTTTCCTCTTTGTTTTTCTTTCCTTGTTTCTATTCCTCTTTTTGTCCACGTCTCCCTCTCCTATCCTTTCTCTCTTTTTCATTTCTTCTTTTCTCTCCCTTATCCCTTATCTCCCTTAGCTTAGTCTTGTATATTCCTACTTTCATTCTTTCCCTTCCTTCCTCGTTTTCTCCCCTTCTCTTTTCTTTTCCTATCTGCTTTACTCCCTCTCATGTCCCTCTCCCTCTCGTTCTGTCGCCTTCTACGTCACGCCTTCCTTCTATTTTATTTCTTCTCTTTCGTTCCCTTTTCTTCGCCTCCTCCCAGTCCTCTATCTTCGCCCCTCTCCCCTCCATCTCATATGCCCTCTTTACCCTCTCTCTCCCTCCTAACATCAGCCTCCTCCTGTTTCTTGTTCTCTTTCGCTCCTTTCCCCTTCTCTCTCTCTCTCTCTCTCTCTCTCTCTCTCTCTCTCTCTCTCTCTCTCTCTCTCTCTCTCTCTCTCTCTCTCTCTCTCTCTCTCTCTCTCTCTCTCTCTCTCTCTCTCTCTCTCTCTCTCTCTCTCTCTCTCTCTCTCTCTCTCTCTCTCTCTCTCTCTCTCTCTCAATCCCCACCCTCCTTGCATCCCTTCCTCTCCTTCGTTTTCTCTCTTCCGCCTTCTCTCCCTTTCCCTCCATAGTGCCGTTGGTGTAGGGGAGAGGAGGAGAGAGAGGAGAGGAGAGGAGAGGAGAGCACAGCACCCTCACATGTATACTTTTTTATGTGTTAAGCCGAGGATGTTTCGTAAAGGCAAAAAGTGCTGACTGTGCAGCTAAAAACTTTTACTGTAATGGACCATCTGACCCACCTCCGGATTTTTCCCTCCCAGGACTATAATGGTCTGTATTTGTTTTCCCATAGAGCGAAGACTGAGGGAAAAAGGGGAAAGTCATTACAGCAGAAAAAAAGGAGGAAAAAGGGACGAAATATATATCCAAAACAGAAGTGGGTAAAGGTGGAGTGTGGATACTGGGTAATGTTTAGTTAAAAGGAGTAAAAATTAACTAAACTAACCAACTTAGTAAACAAACAACTAAGGAATCAAGCAAGTAAGCAGGCAAACAAAGACAGCCAACCAACGAACTGACGAACGAACCATTCTAGAGCTTAATAAATAGACAAATTACCTAACAATCTTACTACCGTGCGAGTTAACCAAAGTCAAATAGTCTGTAAAAGTATTTTTTGATAGAAAGGAAAAATATCCAGAATGAATAAAATAATAAAAGCGGATAAAGGGGGTGTATGAAATTCGCTTATATGTTCGTATAAATATGAGTTGTTTTTCTTATTGTATTGTACTGGAAAATTAGATATATCTTACTAGAACAGAAAAAAATAATAAGGAAATGAAATCATATACAGATCAATGTTCTGAGATAAACATAGGCGGAAAGCTTTCATGGATGTTTGTAATAGATATAGATAGATAGATAGATATATAGATAAATAGATAGAAAGGGCTGATTATATGCGTCTTAGTTACCACCATATCTTAAACAGAAAACATTGATACAGTGTCTTTACTCCCTGCTTCTTTTCACGACTCTGTACGAAAACAACGATACCTTTAAGCCTACTAATTTACGTTATAACTAGAACCTCTTGCTATTGTCCTGGAGTAATTACATTCATTTTCCTTTTCTTTCACCTTACGCAGAAACACCATTGTTGTGTAGGAGGGGCGGAGTAATGAGATTAGAGTATAGTGAAACACGGCATGCCTGGACCCTAGACTTTTGGCCCCGGGGTGAACATGGGCGTCACTGTAACAACGCAATGGTGGTGCTGATGGTGATGATGGTGATAGTAGCTGTTGGGTAGTATACGGTATGAGTGTCTTTTCTCGTACTCCATTTTCTTCAGAGTTATTATGATCCAATCTCCTTTGTCTCCTTGATCCCTTTTTTCCCTGTTTTTCTCCGACGTTCCCATTTTCCTCCTTCCTTCTTTGCTACATCTTCGTCACCAGTACCTTCCTCTCACAATCCCTATCTCCCTATTCCTTACTCGTATTTACTTTTCCTCCTTTCACACCCCTAATCTTCCTCCTTTCTTTACTCTCACTTTTCCATTCATCCATTTTCTCATCCGTATATAATTTGCTATCACCCACAGTCTCATATTTTCTTGACGTTCGTGATTCTTCTTTCTCAACCTCCCTCTCCCTCCCTCACTCCTTCCCCACGGTCATACATCCTCAGAGCCGTGGGTAATTACTTTGTAAATGAGTAGCCAGATTCAAAGGTTCCAATTTTCTTTCAATCGTATAAATCTCTCTCTCTCTCTCTTTCCTCTACCATTCCCCGAAAGAATAGAATTGTCCACCAAAAAGTTGCAAGTGGTTCGTATCGTCTGTCAAACGGCTCCTGCCATCCAGAAAGTGGCGGAGGGAATCGCCTCGTCCTCCGCCGCTCCTGAAACTTAACAACATTGCATGAAATGATACAAGCCTTTCCCCATCACGTGCATGGCTGAGTGGCAGATCGCATTACTTTGCATTTAATGGGTTCTCGTTCTATTTTCTGCGAGCGAGCGTTGAGCATTTTCAATCTAGTTTTTATCCCCCTCCGGCAGTCTGCTCTCCGGAATTACAGTGAACGCCACGCCACGGCCCGCCACGCCACGCGAAATATGTGTCCTTCAGCAATATCTGACGCTACAGCACAGCAAGTCATCCTCTCCGGGGTGGAATGCAGCTCCTTTGTCTGGATATTGAGCTGACAACTCTTCCTACAGATGATAACTCCTCGTACAGCCCTGAGCCGAGGGGGCACCGTCCCTCACACACACACACACACACACACACACACACACACACACACACACAAACACACACACGCAGGCCAAGTGACCCGTTCTGTAGTTCTTGCTTGCCGCCTTACAAATTGCTTTTCTCTCCCAACACTCCAAGCATCCCCCACCCCACCGCCCGGCACACACCGCTCCGAGAGACAGATTAGAATCCATTCTCGCCCATTCCAGTTTGCAGCCCCTCAGGCAACACCTTGAAAGCCTCCAATTCTCCTTGTCAGGTTCGAAGTCTGCGCCCAGAGACTCACAATCCCCATTCCTTATTCCAAGTTCCAGCACTCCACTCAGGCATCCTGGAACCCCCCCTCACTCTCCCTTTCCTCTCTCCCTCTCTCCCCCATTCCCCATTTCAGGTCCCGGCGTTCCAGCCCTGAGTCTCTCCTGGAAGCTCGCCCAACTTAGTGGCAGCAGAGACGCGCAATCCATTTAACTTATGAGATCCGTTCGGGGAAAGCCTATTATAAACTTTTATCCTTCTTCTATTGTTCTGTGTTTACTCAATTTGATGCAATAAGTTTGTCGCGGCTCGAGCTGTCATAGAGGAGAGGAGCTGACGCTGCTGGGGACGGGAAGAGAAGGCCGGGGCTGTGTGGGTGAGTGACGGGAGGAAAGGAGGCTGGATGCTGCTGCGACGGGGGGAGGAGATGGACAGGTAGAGACGGCGAGTGAAGGGAAAGGGACGAGTGCTACAGGATAGAGGTCTGTCAGGGAGGAGAGGAACTGGTACTGGAGGGAAAAGGACGGGAAGAGTGGAAAAGCGTGAGTGGGTGAAGGAAAGAAAAGGACGGGAAGAGGTGGACAGGTAGAGGCGGTGAATGAAAGGAAAGGGACGAGTAATAAAGGTCTGTCAAGGAGGAGAGGAACTGGTGTTAGTAAGCAAAGGACGGGAAGAATGGATTGTGTGAGTGAGTAGGTGAAGGGAGGAAGGGAAACTGGATGACGCTGCGACTGGAAGAGGTAGACAGGTAGAGAATATGATTGAATGTTAAGGTACGAATAATAGATAAAAGGGAAGACTGGGGAAGAGTGGAGATGAGTGAAGGAAGGGAAACTGGGTGATGCTGGTACGGACAGAGGTAGACGGATAGAGGATAGAGGATGGCATTGACGGGAAAAAAGGGAAGACTGTGGCTGTGTGAGTGCATGAATGTCTGTGAGTAAAGGAAGGAAGGGAGGGAGAATAGCTAGATGCTGTGGCGACGGCGGCGAGGAGGAATGGACAGGTAGTGACGGTGAGTGAAAGGAAGGGAGGAAGGGCGATACAGATCTGTCAGCGAGCCAAGGAGGAGTAAGTGGACGCTTTTCCGCCGCCTTAAGTGGAGGGAGCGGGAAGAGCCTCGGATGTGCGTGTTGAAATTTGCCCAAGAAAGACCACGAAGAGGAAACGGTGAGAGTGGCTCCGTGTGTGCGTGCGTGTGTGCGTTGAGTGGTTGGCGGCCCTGAGAGTGGTGGTGGCGGTCCGCTCTGCTAAGTGGACGAGATGTAGATAGTGTCTGTGTGTCTTGCTGCGTCTCGTATTGAAGGAAAGGGACTCGACTAAAGGGTTTGTGTTTTATGCGAGTTTTTGTCACTGCTGAACCGTGGATGTCCATTAGCTTGTCTGTGTGTCTGTGTGATTGTCTGTGTGATTTTGTTTGTGTGATTGTGTTTGTGTGATTGTGTCTGTGTGATGGTGTCTGTGATTGTGTGTGTGATTGTGTTTGTGTGTGATTGTCTGTGTGATTGTGTTTGTGTGTGATTGTCTGTGTGATTGTGTTTGTGTGTGATTGTGTCTGTGTGATTGTGTCTGTGTGATGGTGTCTGTGTGATTGTGTCTGTGTGATGGTGTCTGTGTGATTGTGTCTGTGTGATGGTGTCTGTGTGATGGTGTCTGATTGTGTGTGTGATTGTGTTTGTGTGTGATTGTCTGTGTGATTGTGTTTGTGTGTGATTGTGACTGTGTGATTGTGTCTGTGTGATTGTGTCTGTGTGATTGTGTTTGTGTGATTGTGCCTGTGTGATGGTGTCTGTGTGATTGTGTCTGTGTGATTGTGTCTGCTATTGTGTCCGTGTTTTGCCCTGCCTGGGGAGGGATTTGGCTGGAGAAAACATAAAATGTTATAAATCGCAGAAGAATTCGGTGAAATTCACTACATTTTATAAAGTCCAACAGATTCAAATTTTCAATGCAAAAATGGAAAATATGAAACAATGTACAAATGCATGCATAATTATTAGGTAAACTATAAGCTCAAAAGCTAGATATATGTTATAGTAAAATCATATTCGTGTTGAAAATCGTATATACAATTCTTTACTAATATTACATTTTAAAATCTAAACTGAAGCCAGGAGGGCGGATTTTAGGTTAATATTATGTCTGAGGCAAATGTCGTGTCATTACCGTCCTCCCTTAAATGTTTCGATCAGGGTACACACACACACACACACACACACACACACACACACACACACACACACACACACACACACACACACACACACACACACACACACACACACACACACAAACACAAACACAAACACAACCCGAGACCCTCCCCCACGCACAAACACAACCCCTCTTCCCCCCCCTCCAACCCCCCTTCCCCCCCCCCCCCCACACACACACTGAGATCACTGCAGGGGGAAGGCGCCTTGGCACTCTCGTCTGTCTCCTTCCATTTGTCTGCCAATTTCACGCTGTCCAGAATACTCGTGTCAGTAATTCCACATAGCCATAGAGACGAGGCGGCCTGATGCGCCATTAATCAAAGCGAGGGACACCTGACGAACGTATCTAACAGGTGAAACATATATTGATCTGAAGGTGAAGATCAATACGAGTCATCGTAATGAGTCTTGCTTTGAAAATGAAGGTAGAGTTTAATAATGAGGAACTTGTAATGAGATAGTTTTGTTCTCTTTATTTAAACGAGCAACGCCTGATAAATGACGATGAATAACTAGAAACTGTTTAAAGTAATGATATTTTCGCTTCACAAAGATTGGAAGCTCTGATGAATGTAATTTACTGATGTATCGCGCTTTTGATCTAAAAGGTAAAAATAAAATAGAAACTGTCACGCGGTAATGGTTTGATCGGGTAAATAAAGGCCATCATGAAAAGAATGCTAAACGTTTTCGTTGAACGCCCAAGAGTTTCTGAAGTTTCTAATAACACTCACGCATCATCAGAAAATAGAACAAGAGCGACTGAACCACTTGAGTCAACAGCCTTTAAGTGTGAAACAAAAGAACAGAGTCGAGAGGAGGGAAGAGGAGAGGAGAAGAGAGGAGAAAATGAGATGACGAGAGAGATGAAAAGAGCATCACAGAGAAACATTAAAACCTCTGAGACGCAAGACGGTCACATAATTCCCACGAAAAGAGGATCCAATGCCGACCCCACCATACACTCAGCGCGAGGAGGCTGCGTCAAGGGGAGGGGGTTCCGAGGGTCCAGTGGGGGGCGGCGGCGAGGCGTTGTGGTCAAGTGTGGCGGGTGACAACGCGGCCGGCGGGCTGCTTGAGGCCGAGGAGTGAAGATCTGACGGTCGAGAAGAGACTGAAGGAGGGACGAGGGCGTGGTAAGTGTGTGTGTGTGTGTGTGTGTGTGTGTGTGTGTAATTACTGTATTATTGTCATTATCATTATCTTGTTATTATTATTGTTATTGTTACTCTTTTCCTTATTCCCATTTTTGTTCCTATTCTTAATCTTACTTTTAATTCTTATCGGAAACACACAGACAGATAAACACAGACAGACAGACAGACAGACAGGATCAAATAGATATAGACAGAGAGACAGACTTACATAAATAATACGCCACATAGAAAGACAGAGAGGCTGACATTCAAGGACAAAATTAATCGCAGGCGAGGACACAACCACCTTGACGGGGTTGATGAGGTACGCGAAGGTGCAATAGAAAACAAGGTGTGTGTTATTTCATTGTTTCATTCCGGGTTTCATTATCTTCTTTTTTTTCGCAGCGGCTTGCATCAACTTTTCTTAATCCTTTCACGGTATTTGAGAGAGAGAGAGAGAGAGAGTATTCCTTTAATTTAGACACGTGTGAAATCCACCACCTAAGCAATACCTGTTTCTTAATTAACCTTTCCGTTTGTTAATTCATTTTCTCCCGCCTCATTTTTTTTCTCTCACAACAAACTTTCACGAAACGGAATAATATATAATAGCACGAGAAACTCCCTCGGACCCCCCCCCACCCCCACCCCCCCCCCACCCCCCCCCCCGTACACACAGACACACACACAACCACCCTCTCCCCCTCCCACACTCTCAGCTTCTCATCTCAATCATCATCGTGGGGAGAGAGAAAGGGAGAGAGAGAAACAGAAAAAGAAAATTATTGTATTCTCTATTCTCCCTTCTAAGATAGTTTGCATTGGAAGGAGAGGGAGAGAGTGATTGGAGAAGCAAAGATCAGAAGTTTGAAAGTTTAAGAAAGTAATGCGAGGTTGAAGTGGTTGACATTGGGTGGGGCGAGAGGAGGAGGAGGAGGAGGAGGAGGAGGAGGAGGAGGGGAAGGAGGAGGAGGAGGTGTAGCTTTGTGATGAGAGAGAAAACCTTGAAGAGAGAAGAATGAATGTAACACCATCTCCATTACGTGATATTTGCTTTTCTTTAGACGCTTGCTATTGAACCCCGAGCCTGTCTAATCCTTTGTTCTCTCTCTCTCTCTCTCTCTCTCTCTCTCTCTCTCTCTCTCTCTCTCTCTCTCTCTCTCTCTCTCTCTCTTTCTCTTTTTTCTTTTCTTTTTTTTTTTTTTTCTTTTCTTTTCTTTTCTTTTCTTTTCTTTTCTTTTCGTTTCGTTTCGTTTCTTTTCTTTTCTTTTCTTTTCTTTTCTTTTCTTTTCTTTTCTTTTCTTTTCTTTTCTTTTCGTTTCGTTTCGTTTCGTTTCGTTTCTTTTCTTTTCTTTTCTTTTCTTTTTTCTTTTTCTCCTCCTCCTCCTCTCTCTCTCTCTCTCTCTCTCTCTCTCTCTCTCTCTCTCTCTCTCTCTCTCTCTCTCTCTCTCTCTCTCTCTCTCTCTCTCTCTCTCTCTCTCTCTCTCTCTCTCTCTCTCTCTCTCTCTCTCTCTCTCTCTCTCTCTCTCTCTCTCTCTCTCTCTCTCTCTCTCTCTCAATACTTTTCCAGGAGTTCATAAATTTCTGAGGTGATTATCCTTTGTTTGTCCACATTTAATTTCCTTCTCGACCTTTTTCACCAAGAGACTTTTTATCAGCTTATTTAAACCTTACTTTTTCTCTCCTTCCTCACTCTTCGTTTTCCTCTTAATATCGCTGCTGCTGCTTCTCCTCCTTCTCCTCCTCCTCTTCCTTCTTCTCCTCTTTCGTTCATTTCCTTGTTATCTTCTTCCTCCAACTCCTCTTCCTCCTCGTACTCTCCTTTTCCATTTTCGTCATCCTCCTCTTCCTCCCTTTTTTTTTATCCTCCTTCTCTGTTCACTTCCTTGTTATCCTCCTCCTCCTCCTCCTCCTTCACCTATTTACCTTTTCCTCTTCCTCTCCCTCCTTCCCCTTGTTTATTCCCTCTCTCCTACTCTTTTCATATCCTGTTTCCCCTCTTTCTCCTTCTAGTCCATCTCCTCTTCTCCTTTCTCATTGCCCTCCTCCTATTCCTTCTCCTCCTTCTTCCCTTTCTTTATCTCCCTTTTCTTCCTTCTCCCTCTCTGTTCATATTATTTTAACCTTCCTCCTTTCTCCTTTTACTCACCTTTCCCTCCTCCTTCTCTTTCTGCTCCCCTTCTTCCCCTTCTTTATCCTCCCTCTCTGTTCATAATATTTTAACCTTCTTCCTTCCTCCTTGTACTCACCTTTCCCTCCTCCTTCTCTTCCTGATCCTCTTCTTCCTTTCTTTATCCTCCCTCTCTATTCATATACGTTTTACCTCTAACTCCTCGCCGTCGTCCTCCTTACCTTTCCCTTCTTCTCCTCTTCTTCCTTTCTTTATCCTCCCTCTCTATTCGCATACGTTTAACCACTTACTCTTCGTCCTCGTCCTCCTCCTTATCCTTTCCCTCCTATCCCTCTTCTTCCTTTCTTTATCCTCCGTGTCCCCTGTGTTCCTACGTCACAAACTTTCAAACTGGGGAAGATGGTTGCGGCTCTCGAGGGGTTCTGCGTGCAAGATGGTCGAGGACTCCGGCTAATGGAGAAGTCATTTTCCAGAGGGACTTTGTTGAGGGAAAAATAAACAACTTAGCGCCACTTTTCTTCCTGTGTTCATTTCCTCCATCTCTTTGCGTCCTCCCTTTGCCCGCCCGATTTCTGCCTGCTCTCTCTCTCTCTCTCTCTGGCTCTCGTTCTCGTTCACTCTCTCTCTCTCTCTCTCTCTCTCTCTCTCTCTCTCTCTCTCTCTCTCTCTCTCTCTCTCTCTCTCTCTCTCTCTCTCTCTCTCTCTCTCTCTCTCTCTCTCTCTCTCTCTCTCTCTCTCTCTCTCTCTCTCTCTCTCTCTCTCTCTCTCTCTCTCTCTCTCTCTCTCTCTCTCTCTCTCTCTCTCTCTCTCGCGTGTGTGTGTGTGTGTGTGTGTGTGTGTGTGTGTGTGTGTGTGTGTGTGTGTGTGTGTGTGTGTGTGTGTGTGTGTGTCCTAGTTCTTCTCCTTACAATATTATCCGATATTTTCCTTCATTCTTCGTCGATCTCGGTTGTTAAAAGTCTCCTTATTAATATTATATTATTAAGCTTTTTCTTGTTTTGGGTTCTTAATCTACTTTTATAATAATGATTGTTAGCGTTATAAAATTACTTTGTCTTCAGTTTCTATCCCCTGGTTATGATACTTGATTACAGGTGCTTTATATTCCTGGCTACCTTGGTTTGGGTTCCTGAAGTGATGCTGTGATTCATGAGGTTCTTCGTCTTTTATTTGTAGCGTTTGACCATCTTCGTTTATTTTTATATTACTGCTGGCTGGTGTTCGCAGTTGTACTGATACGGATTTTATAACTATTTTGCTACCTCGAAGTTCCTTTATGTTCTGCCTCCTGGTGATCGTTGTCTGGTTCGTGTTTTTTTATTTTTATTTTTTTATTTTTTCTACAACTCAGCCTATAGCGCCGGTAGGCTTTCTTCAGGGGCTTGGTGGTCGGCCCAAGCCCGTCATGGCGCAGGCAATTTTCTTTAGAGTGGCGACAGTTATGCTTGGCTCGTGCTGCCCCCCGGAACTCATTCTTGATTCACTGGACGGTTTCTTCCAGAGTCCGGGTTGATGGGTGGTCTTCAGGACAGCATGTGGGTAGTCTTAGGCCACTCGGCGGTGACTGAAAAATCCCAGGTGTAACGTGGGGATTCAAATCGACGTTGTCCATGGCGTGATGAATGCTGGCCCAGCACGCTAACCACTCAGCCACCGCCTACCCATTATCACAATATCCCGGCTTTTCCTGCCTGGTGGTGTTTGCAGTCGTGTTGGTGTTGATGACATAACTATTTTACAATTTCTGAGTTTCTATATTTCCAGTAACCTCAGCATATCCGTTGCATCCGTTATCGCCGCGGTTATTACGTGTAATTCACAATACAGCGACTGGCATCACACTCCAGATTAATAATGGATATGTACATTGTTTTAATTGAGATTCATAATTGATGTGTGCAATATTTTAATTGAACAAATGTATCTCTCTTTCCTAAGTCGCAGTTGAACCTAACTAAGCTGTATAAAGCCTTTGATTATTGTTAATATTGTCAGCCATCAGAGAACACGCATATTGTTTTACATTGAAGCCATAGCTCTGTCTATCCGCGTGTCTGTCTGTCTATGTATAACTCCTGTACGTCTGTCTGTGAGGAATGAGGAATTATTTTTTGAAGTGAAAGGGTCAGAAGGGCACAGAAATAGGAGACATGTATGTGGAAAGGGAATAGAGGCGTAGTAGAAGGGTTTATAATAGGGAATATCTTTTGCAGAATGAGTATAAAACAGAAGAGCAAGAGATCACGGTGCAAGGATAATAAAAGAATCAAGGCGTACATCAGTTTCCCCTAAAAAGACACACAAAAAATGGTCCTCATCCACACGTCCCAATATCTATCGCCGTTGATTTTTAAATGTTTAGTCTAGAAAACGCGCCGATATTTTTTTAGCTCTTTTATGGCGTTACAGAGACCACAGAAAACCCTAACATGACAGTAATAATAATCCCTAATCCCTCGCCCCTAAACTAATCCCTCCGGCCAAAGTATACACCAAAGTAACGGAATAAAGGGGATTAAAACTTATTTATTCCAACGAGTTCCTCGCCGCTAATGTGGGATCGATAGGCGGAGGGCGCGAGGGTCGTTTCGTGTACAGAGAACCATTGATCTTGAGTCGTGAGAGGCGGCGAGGGTCGTGCGAGGGTCGTGAGAGGGTCATGCATAGGTTTGTCCCCGTCTGGCAGCTTGTAACTCATTCGCGACTCTTGTAAATATGAAAGTACAAGGTTAAGTTTGCCTACGTTAATTATATTTGTTCGTAATGTTCAAATCGCACGAGGAGAAGAGTTTCGCGGGTCAAGCATAGGTTTGTCCCCGTCTGGCAGCTTGTAATTCATTCGCGACTCTTGTAAATATGAAAGTACAAGGTTAAGTTAGCATACGTTAATTATATATGGTCATAATGTTCAAATCGCACGAGAAGAAGAGTTTCGTGGGTCATGCATTGGTTTGTCCCCATATGGCAGCTTGTAACTCATTTGCGACTCTTGTAAATATGTAAAGCAAGGTAAAGTCAGCATGTTTTCATTATTTATTCACGTAATGTTGAAATACAGTCATCATAAACTCCTGAGATAAATAAAAGGAATAGAACAGTAACCGGACAGTCAATAGTCATAGGATTTCCTCATCGAACACTCATTTTTTATCCTTTATTCGTGGACTTAAAGCTCAAAACTAAATAAGGGTTGATTGTTGCTCTCTTTCGTTTGTACCTTTTGAGAATCAGACGATAAGAAGCTTGTACGTGGGTCTTACAGGAAGGCATCGTTATATGTGTATGTGTGTGCGTGTGCGTGTGTGTGCGTGTGTGTAGAAGGACATCGCCGCGCCTCCATAATAAGTTGGTTGGGGTCTTGGAAGCTTCCCTCGTAACTCTAGACCATCATCCCCCTTATTGGCAGCCTCTCAGCCCTTGTGTTATTGCTCCCGCGCCGCCCCGTAATAAGACATTGTCCTCCACGCTCGCCCTCGGCTTCCTGGGGACTCCGCTGGCGCCCTCCTTCATCCCTCTCCTCGCTGACGCCGCCGCCTTGAGCTTAGTCGAGGGTGGAGGGAAGGCCGATGGAGAGTGGAGTCGCAGGGTGGAGGAAGGTGATGGCACTGTCGGGGTAGAGAACTAGAATTATAGATATAGATTGATAGATAGATTGACAAATAGATTGATAGATAGGTATAATAGATAGGTAGACAGATATAGATAGATAGATATATAGTTATGCAGAGAGTTAGATAGGTAGATAGACAGATGGTAGATAGAATGATAGACAATAAAATCATATTACGAAGTTATTTTTTACCCTGGTTATCATAGTTTTAAAAAAGGATCCATATTCTAATTCTATATTTTAAGAACCAATTTCCTTGATCCAAACGTTTCCTGGGAAAGAATAAAAGACGTGTGTTAAGTTAAGGGTCCAAGTTTTAATCCAGTGAAGGGCGAAAACAGGCAGCCCGGCGCATGGAGACAAAGGTTGCGTCTGTACCGCGTAATATTAAGACGCTGAAAGAAATGTGTTGCTCAACGAAAAGACACTCGTTTCCTTTCTTGGTAAACGTAAAAGCTGCCAAGTTTGTTAATTAGATTCCCACGAATAGACGGTTTAGCTTATGAACAAAAGGGTTTCATCTTACCCATGTTATGATAAGACACTGAATCGGATCCCTTTCTCTGCTAATATAAAACCTTCAAAGTTTGACATAATTTGATTCAAAGAAACAGAGAAAGCTTGGCGCGAGAACAAAAAAGTTATTTCTGTCGCTAGTGTCTTAAGATGTTGAATGGAGTCGCTTTTAAAACTGAAATCTATGTCACATTCTTTTGAGGTTAGTATGAAAGCTTCCGACTCGTAAAATAAAATTGTCCAGAGTCAGCTTCTTCAGTGTGATGTTGCGTTAGAACATTTTGAGCGAGTCACCCGGTTACGGAAACGACTCTCCCGTCCTTTCTTGTTTAGCGTAAAAGCTTCCAAGCTGAGTAAATAATTAGGGAAACTTTCGTGTCCAGCTTAAACAATTCATTACGAAAATTAATTCAACTCCGTCCTGTCTCGCGCGCCGTCCGGGTTTCAGCGCTAAAATATAACTATCTCCCCTCTGATTACAGCTGCCCTTCCCCTCGTCTCGCGCGGACAAAGGCTGTACAGGAACACATTATGTCTTCCAAGAATCCCTTAGAAGCCTTCGTCTTTAATCCAAAACGCAAACAAACGCCGGGATTATCTCACACCGGGATTACTCTGATTACATCTACGGGTGAAGACTTCCAGATGAGATTCGTTCTTAGTAACTTAATACCAAACACAAGAGAACTCCGGGATTAATCTAAACTCGGGTTATTTGTATTAATTCTTCTAGTATATAAGGATTTTCGAGTTATCAATGTTCTTTAGTATTTTGATCCTATGGGAAGCAAAGAACAGGATTAATTTACATCTGGATCATTACCTCTTCTGTACTAGTTAGAACTCCCAGATTATTTATGTTTTCCAATAATTTAATCTACGCGTCAAGTCTAATCACCTTAAACTATGATTAATAGACACATAAGTAAAAGTTCGTGCTATGAATTCCTTCTAATAATCTTACAAACCTAAACTGTTATTATAATTACATCTAAAGAAGTAGAGTAAAACAGATTATCCACGTATCCAGTAATTCATTCCATGCGTCTAATATTATCAACCTAAGCATTAGTTTATCATTCACTATATAGTCAGTCTTACAAACTTAATCAATACACGTAAAACATCCAGATTTTCAAATGTTCTCAGTAATTCATTTCAAGCGTTCAGCCCTGCCATCCTGATCCATTATTTCTGTATTCATGCGAGCAGAGACTTGTGAATCATCAATCTTAGTTAGGTCGATCTTACAAACCGGATCTGTACAAGTAAATACTCCCAGATGACTGTTGTCTTCCAGTAATGTAATCTTCGCGTCCAATCTTATCAACCTAATCCATTGTTATGAAATTCTTGCGGACAAAGACTTGAGCTATCCTTGTTCGTCAGTCCAATCTTACAAACCTAATCAGTACAAGTAAAGACTCCCTAATTACTAATGTTTTCCCGTAATGTAATCCACGCGTCCAATCTTACCAACCTAATCACCAACCTAATCCATTTAATTCATGGCTCGGAGTAACAGGGAGGGAGGGAGGGGGGAGGGAGGAGCCGCCAATATCCTGCCGGGGGGCCCCTGGGGGACGCCGCGGCCCAGCACTCATCTATGTTGCACTCCGTGATGCCCGCCGGAGGAAGGCCCGACTCCACCTTGGGAATGAGCGGGATTACCAAGGCGGGGAGTCGGTAATGGCCCGGCCGGCGGCAGCGGCGGCGAGGGGAGGGTGGTGGTGGTGGTGGTTAGGATGGTGGTGATGTGGTGGATAGGGGGTGGTTCTTGTGTTGGTGGTTAGGGGTGCTGTGGTTGAGGAATGGTAGTGGTGGTTAGGGGTGGTGTTGGTTAGAGGATAGTGGTGGTGGTGGTGGTGGTGGTGGTTAGGGAGTCGTGATGGTGTTTTTTGGCGTGGTTAAGGAATGAGATGTATTTTCAGCCTCTTGTGTTTTCTTACTGTTCTTGTTGTTTTTGTTCTCTCTGCTATTGCTGTTTTTGTTGCTGTTGTGACTGTTGTTCTATTCTTTTAGTTTTCCTTCTTCCGCGTTGTTTCGTTATAAAGACACACATAACCTTATTTAAAGCGGTAAATTACAATGAATGTTGAACTGAATGGACCTTTTTCTGGCTTCTTCTTCCTCCTCGTTTTTCCTATTCCTCCTCTTGCTCCAGAATCCCCTACTCGCCTTCTTCTCTCAGCCTCCCCTCCTCCTCCTTTCAGCTTTTCCTCCTCCTCTTCCTTTGTCCAACAAGACTCGCTTCCTTTTATAGAATTCTGTTCAACTGATCTTTCATATAGTTTTTATTATTTTGTTTTCATGTTCTCATCCATATTTTGAAAAGCGAATTATTGTTTTCTTTATTTAAATTACATGTTTGTGTTGTAGTGTGTGTGTGTGTGTGTGTGTTTATAATTGGAAAGAGAGAGAGAGAGAGAGAGAGAGAGAGAGAGAGAGAGCTATTGAAAAGTGCCGTTTAATGTGTATGCATAGAAAACAGAAAAAATGCAAAATACACAACGCGAAAAATAAGTTGCATTCACCAATAATTTATCGCTGTCGTTTTGCATCGAGTTATTATTTATGTTATCAATTTTTGTATTCGCAGTGAACGCCAAGCATCGATCACCGCCAACGTCTGTATGTTTGTCCGAAAAAATGGTATAAAAAGTAATTACAGGTGGGATCAGTAATTAGATAATCCCTCCTCTGGACCCCAAACACCTGTAATAATATAATAATACCTGCTCTACGCCCTTCGCCTGGCCCCCATTCAGGTATAATAATAATAATAATAATAACAATAATAATAATAATAATAATAATAATAATGATAATAGCAATAATAATAATGATTTAGGTCAGGTGTTCCCAGTTCCCTATACACTACCCCTACCTCAACCAATTCTTATTCTCACTGATCACCCCGCTGCTGTGTGTTGAATAAGGGAGTGAAGAGAGAGGTGTGAGGGGGTTAAGAAGGGTTAGGGAATGGTCATTTTGGGAGTGGGAAGAGGTGAGGAGAGGTGTGAGGATGGGTGAGTTGGAGTGAGGATATGTTAGAGAACGTATTTGGACGTGTGAGGAGTGTTGAGTGGAAACGTTAAAGGGGTGAAGGGCTGACGTTCCTCCAGGTGGGGTGAGGAGCTGATGTGTGAGGATGGTGAGAGGTGAGGATGGGGTGAGGAAGGGAAAAGGGGGTGTTATATCTATTGATGGGACGATGGGGGGTGGTCATCGAGGGACTGAGGTGTGACGATGTCGTGAGAAGGGTCAGGGGGTGAGAAGGGGTCAGAGGTGGTCGTTGAAGGGAAGGAAGGTGTAAGGGGTGGTCGTCCCTCCCTCCGCGGTGCTGCGTCAGTCAGGCCACGACCCCCCCCGGGCCCCGCTGACAGACAACAAGCGTCGCCGCCTCGCCGCCGCTGAGTTACGGTTACGCGCGTCCTCTCGCCGCCGCGGCTCGCACGTTTCTTTGCAGTGATAAATTCTGGCGCGAGGCTCATAGAATCCCGTGTCCTCAAGGTGCCGCCCGCTGCCTGCCGCCGCTGCTGGTGCTTCTGATACTTCTGCTGCCTCCTTATGTGCCTTACAGCATCAGTGTCGTGTATTTTTGTTGTTGTTTCTGATAGTGCTGCTGTTGTTGTTTCAGTTGCATGCTGATGTCCTTTGAAACATCAACGTCGTGTATTTTTGGTCACTTTTATCCTGTGGATACGAGAGCGATCGCTGCGGGTCATGGACACGGGGACGAGTTTCTGTAGCTGTCATCGCACCGCCCCCGCCGCTGGTCACCGCCTCCGCCGGCCGTGTCTTGCTAGCGGTGTGTAGGGCAGCTGTGGGCGGCGCCTGTGACGTGGGCGGAACAAAGCGCCGTGATTGAAGATTATATTAGAGTTTACTTCCCTGAAGACTCAAAGAGCCTCCTTCCACTTGACATCTCGCCGATCCGCGGGCAAACAGGCGGCTCAGGGCTGTGTTGGCCCCGCAAAGCCCGGCATTGTCGACCTGTGTGACGCGGAATATTTCCCAGCCCGGAGCAGCGGCAGCGCCCGAGGCTTCGCGGCTGGTCACGTAGGGCGGCGTGATGGACGCGGCGGCGGGGCGTGTGGCGGCGGCTGCGTCTTGTTCAGGCTTGTTTATTAATCCTTTGCCTTCCCGTGATTCATGGACGATGACAACTAATTCAGGAAAAGAGTGAGATTTCCTCCCGCCGACAAAGCGTGGGATAGTAATGAGGGACGCGGCGCCCTACCTCACGCGGCCACAACAAAGCGGCGTCCTTATATAGCACCTCCGCCGCCCCTGCCGCCTCCTACGCCGCGGCACATTTCCCTGGCCGTCCTCCGCCTCCCTCTGCGGAGCCCAACACCATTTTTCCCCGCCTCCACCCGTGGACTGGAGGGCCGCATAATTAAACAATATTAAGCGCTTCCGGGCGGGTGACCAGAGTGAAGGTTGGTAATGGCGATGATCGTCTGGGCTTGGCGTGTCATTATTAACCATCAGTGCCGGCCCGCTGACCCCGCCCAGGTGCCTCTGTTTCCCTCCCTTCTCCACACGCACTAATTGGCACCTTCCCTCCCCCTCCCTGACCCCCCCTCGACCCTCCCCAGCCTCCCCCGCCCGTCCTTCACACACCCCCTGCTGCCTTCCGCCCACATCACACCCTCCCTCCTCCCTCCTCTCTCTCTCCTCTCCCCTCCCTTTTCTTTTCCCTCCATCACCATCCCTTTTACCCTCACTAGTTCCAGCCTTCACTTAGCCTTACAACGCAATTCCTTAACCGCCTATTCACGAGACACACATTTATACTTGTCTTCAAACTTTTTTTTTATAATAGTAATCGTCTTTTAACTTATCTTTTTTAGCCTCCACTTACTCTCAGTCCAGTTTTTCTCATTGTATTCAGGAAACTAATATTTGTTCTCCCCTTTTTTACGGAATGCTCCCCTTCCCTAACCTTTCATAAGTGTAATCATCTCTTTATTACTGTTTTCATCCTTTTGTAACTCTCAGCCCTTTCATTTTCTCTGCTTCATAGGGCCAGGGGGGTGGGGGGGGTGAGGGGAGGGTTGAGAGGGGTAACTATACAAAGCAAATTTCCGTATCCCTTCCCCGTGTCGCGAAGCGGAGTCCCGATCACTACGAGTCAACACCCATAATGCTCTCCTTATCCCCTGACCAGCTGTGTGTGTTGACTGAAGTGTGTGTGTGTGTGTGTGTGTGTGTGTGTGTGTGTGTGTGTGTGTGTGTGTGTGTGTGTGGCTGGGTGCACATGGCGTTGGAGGGCGCAGGGCAGACGGAGGGAAATCGTACAGAGGAGGCGGGGAGGAGGACGCGATAAGTAAGGGCTTTGTCTTCTTGATGGGCTTGTCAGGCTAACTTGATTTCTAAGTTTATTGAGGGAAATTGCATTACCATGGAGGCGACCTTGTGTTGTGACGGAGGAGGAGGAGGAGGAGGAGGGGGAGCATGAAGAGGAAGAGGAAGTGGAGAGGAGGATGTGGATGTGGATGTGGAGGAGTTGCTATTGATGTGGATAAAGTTTTGTAGCAGTTTCCAAGATCTATCTCTGAGTATTAAATTCAAGATGGAGATGAAGTGGAGGAGGTGGATGAGTGGAGGGATGATGATGAGGATGAGGATGAGGCTGAGGAGGAGGAGGAGGAGGAGGAGGAGGAGAAGGAGGAGGAGGAGGTGTTGAATGACATTTTGAAGCAGAAACATCCTCTAAATTATCTCTTAGTATTGAATTCCTCTTTTGGTTTTGTTATATAGAATTGTCATTATCATCATTATAATTATTACAACTATTATTATGATCTTCACCATTATGCTTAGTTCCAGAGGTGTTTTGATTCGTCCCCCACTGCATATGTACCTTTTTCTTTGTTATCTCCACGCACGTAAATCTATATGCATAAACCGTGTGACAGGAGCAGGTGTAAATTAAACTACTCAGGCGGGAAAGGAGGGAGGAAGGTGATAGTCGCGGTGATGAAGAGGGGTCATGAGAGCGGCATAAAGAGACGGGTGATGTAGAGGCGGTGGAGGAGAAGGGTGATGATGATGATGATGATGATGGAGGAATTAGACGTGAGGTAACGGTGGTGGCGTGGGAGAACGTAGAGTGAACGCAGGGAAGACCGAGAGCTGGCGAATCATCCCTCATCCTCTTTGTTCTCTTAATACTCGTACCTGCAATCATGTCTTTTTTTTTACCTGCTCACTCATGTTTATCCTCAGTGTCTTATATCTCCTTCCGCGGGTAACATTTTTTTTTTACCCACGGAGTCCTTCACATTGTTTTATTATTATCGTGTTCAACCCTCTGATATTTTTTTTTCACCCATGCACTCTTAATTGATTGTTTTTTCACCTTCTTGCGTCTGGTATTTCTTTCACTCATTCATTTATATTTCTCTTTCTTCTTTCTTTCTTTCTTTCTTTCTTTTTTTTTCTTTTTCTCTTTCTTCTTTCTTCTTTACGTTTATTATTTTCTTGTTCCTCCCACTGGTTTCTTTCACCCATACATTCTTAATTGATTCTTTCTTTAACTTTCTTCCTCATGTTATCTCGCTTTCACTCATTCATGTATATTTATCTTTCTCTTCTTTACTTTTCTTTCGCTGGTTACTTTTTTGCTCATTCAATTCTTTCCCCATTTCGCTACGTCAGTCTTACCTGTAACTCTTTTTCTATTTTTATTTCTCCTTTTCCTTAAGTTTCTTCCAAAGGTAGCATTCACCACCCACTTACTCGTACTCTTCCTCCTCCTCTTCTTCACGTTCCTCCCGCTGTAGTCTCTCGTCTCCCTGTTCTCCTGTCTTCCCGTCTAGGTACATTCTCGCGGCTCCTTCCTCCCGCCGTTGCTTTGGTGTGAGTGTTCCTAAAGTTTTCCTTATTCCCAGTTGTTCCTTCTCCTCCCTCTCCGGAGCCACCTCAAGCTGACACCGGATTGAGGGAAAGTGTCAGGGTGTCTTGGTGAACGGCCTGGGTGCGGGTGCGTGTGGGAGAGGTTGCATTAAGGGTGTGTGAGGGATGGGAGTGTGGTGATGAAGGGGAGTGTGTTGTGTGTGTGTGGGAGGGGGGGGAAGGGTGCAAGTGCGAGGGGATGTGTCAGAGAAGGTTGCGTTGGTGTGTGTTTATGTTTGTTTAAGGGATGGAAAGTGTGTTGGGGGCATGTGTGAGGGCTGAAAGTGTGAGGGAATGTGTTAGTGAAGGTTGCGTTGGTGTGTGTTTATGTTTCTTTAAGGGATGGGGAGTGTGTGAGGGCTGAAAGTGTGGGGGAATGTGTTAGTGAAGGTTGCGGTGGTGTGTGTTTATGTTTGTTTAAGGGATGGGGAGTGTGTGAGGGCTGAAAGTGTGAGGGAATGTGTTAGTGAAGGTTCCAGTGGTGTGTGTATTTGTGTTTGTGTGCGTGTTCGTGTTTGTCTTTGTATATGTGTGTAAATAAAAGCTTACATAAAATAATTGGACATATCTCTCCACCAATTTTAAGGTTCAATTTCATGTTCCTCCGTTCACTTATTTGTTTGTACATGCTGTTGTCGCGTTCCCGAGGTCCAATTCACGTTTTGTTCTCATTAATTACATTTTTCAGGGGCTGTAACTTATAATGGAAAATGCCAGCGCCGGGAGTAAGGCATAATTAATTTCCATTTTCCTTTTTATTAATAGTACTGTAGTCCCAGCAGCAGCCGTGTTTGTTTATGCCGTTGTCTTAATTTTGGGCCGACCGTCGACTTGGCTTCGTTTTAGGTTGTTCATTCCTTCGACTTGACGTAGCTCTGGCCATTGACTTGACTTGGCTTTTTTATTTCCTTTTTAATTTATTCAATCTCGTGTAGTTGCAAGCGTTGGCATATTCGGTTTTCTTGTTATTTGTTCATTTTCTCGACTTCCTTTTAGTGGTGGACCGTTGACTTGTTTGTTTATTCCATCGACTTTATATTTTGCTGAACAGATGACTTGTTTGGTTTCATTTAGTGTCGACCGTCGCCTTGTTTCATTCCTCGCCTAGTCGTCGTTACCCTCGTGTCGTGTCGCGTGTCGTCCATCCACTCGGCCTTCCATCATCCCCGAGGTGACGAGGCGAGGACGAACACAACTTTTCAAACACATTTATCACACGAGACGAGACCTGAATCTCTATATGGCGTCCTCCCCTCCGCCTCGACCCTCCGCCATCGCCACCTCGTACCCGCACGCAATGACTTCATCTCCTCAAGCGCTGACTCCGTGCTCACGCCGGCCAACGAAGAAAAAAAAAAAAATAAAAAGCCAGCAAGAAAAAATCATGCGTGGTAAAAGAAAAATATAACAAGTTCCAATGCAAAAATCTCCCTCCCGGATGGATTTATAGCGACAAGACAATGATTGGTGTTAAAATGAGTTTTCCCGTTTCATTTTCTGCATCCACGGACGTTCACGCGTGCTCGCATAACTGGAACAGACCATTAGAATATATATTTCGTGTCAGGAACCCGGTTTTTCCCTCTATGACTTACTCTGAAGGATGAGGAAGGGAGAGGGAGAGAGAGAAAGGGAGAGAGAGAGGGAGCAAGAGAGTGAGAGAGATAGAGAGAAAAAGTAATAAATGCACTCAGGCATTTTAAAACGTACTGGATAAATTTTGCCAACTTCAGCTTTGGACCGAATCATCCACTTTCAGTCTCAACTTTTTTTTTTCGATAAGGCAGCGGGATGAAATGGAGGCCACGTCGCTCTCTGGCAAGGTAGCTGACGCGCCTTATACCCTGACACGCGGGAGGGGCGTCACAGAGGCGTCACAGAGGCGTCACAAAACTCTCCTGGCCTAGTGACGCCCGAGACCGATGCGTAGCCGCGAGATCAATACCGAGATGGTCCCAAGAATTGCCGTGAGGTCGGACGAGGCGACCAATTCTTCCTCGACGACGTTTTCTGAGTGGGACGAGGCGGCGAAGAACCACGAACTCTCCACACGACCTCTGGCAGTTCAAGCAACGACTACCACGACCAGGAGGACCTAAAAGACGATCTGTGCCAATACGACCACTATACCATCGCCGCCAGCACAACTACTTCGAATGGACTTACCGACTTCGCCAACGATACTCACGACCAGGAGTGCCTGAACGACTACCACCATCACCACTGTTAACTCTACCACCACAAGTACTCAGCACCACCCTGACGACTCCATAAGCCTACTCAGAAGCCTCCACCACCACCACCACAACTCAGAGGACCTAAACCACCACTAACACCACCACAACCGTTAGTGTCATCTCCACCATTACGCGATCACCACCATAACCTCCACCAGCAGAAACAGCAGCACTACCACACATTCTTCACCACCACTACCACCGCCTCCTTCACCACCACCGAAACAAGCACCCCAAGCAGCAGCAGCAGTAGCAGAAGCAGGAGCAGGAGCAGCGTCGCGCCAGCCACCCCCTCCCCATGACGTACAACATGGCAATACCCCTCGATTGCAAATAGAATCTGTCGCACTCTAGGAATTTGCAATCGACTAGAGTGGCGCAGAGGCGAGGTGTGTCGGCCAGAGAAGGCTGGCTGGGCAGGCTGTCGCTCCGCTCACCAGGGACCTGCGGACCTCACTCACTTACACCATAAGCTAGATTAAAATCACAAGTGCTTTTTTTCGGGAGGGGGCGGGGTGGGAGGGAGCGCTGTAGATGGATTTTTCTATCCTGGACGGTAAATCTGTGAAATCTCTCTAAAAAGAAAAAAAAAGTAAAGCATTTTCCCCCATCGCGCCGGGTCTCTCTATATTTGTGAAATTGCTGATGTGGACTGAAGTAATAAAGCGTTTTTGGCCGAATCTAATTTGTTATATGAGAAATAGTATGGGGGGCTTTTATCCCTTTTTTTCTCACCCACTCTCTCACTCATTCTCTCTCACATTTTAACGTCAGGGTGGTGGATGAATGAGTGAATGTATACTTGAGTGACTGACTACGTAAATGAATGAGTAAATTTGGAAGTGAGTGAATGAGGGAGGGAGAGAGGAAGTGAGTGTGTAAGTGAAGAAAGAAGGAAATAAATGACGGAATGAACGGATGAGTTAGTGAGTGAGTGAGTGTGGGAGGGAGAGAGAGAGAGAGGGAGGGAGTGCATGACCGATTAAGTGGGTAAGTAAGGGATGGAGGGAGGGTTGGAGTGAGGGTGTGAATGACCGAGTAAGTGGGTAAGTAAGGTAGGTAGGTAAGTAGGGAGGGAGAGAGGGGCAGGGTAGCACAGTAGCTTTGTAACATGTTCTTCCATTTTACACCATTAGTGAGTAGCGCTGAGAGGGAGAAGTGCATTGAGGACCCTCGGGAGTGCCAGGAAAGAGTGCCATTGTGCTTAGCCGCCACCACGCAGCCGCTCACCTTGCAGCACACACACACACACACACACACACACACACACACACACACACACACACACACAGGAGCGTTCGGAAAAGAGGAAACTATAAACCACCGGTAAAATAGAGGCGCGTAAAGCTACAAACAATCACTAAAGTAGCAGAGTTTCCGATCCAGTTTATATAGTATCCAGAGCAACAAGTTTCGGCGGCGTGCCAACACACACACACACACACGCACACACACACACACACACACGCACAAAGCCACCGACAGATGACACACAAACATCGGGAAATAGATATAATCGCGCCCCGGATAGAAAGTCAACAGTTTGGGTGATGAGTATGGAAAGAAGCGGCGTCACTTTACCTGCGACACACCTGAGGAGCACGCGGGTCTCAGGTATGCGTGAATAAACAGGACAACAACGTGAAGGAGAGAGTCAACAACGTACTCTGGCCTCTTGCCGTTCTTACACTCTCTCACTAGCAACTCAAAATTCGCTTTGCCTTACGAAACATAGAAAAGACAGAGAGGGAGTACACAACGGTGCTTTGAAATACTCTCATGTGGCTTTCTCATGCACTTAGAAGGAGCTTATAACGCACTTTACCTTACTAAACACGAGAAAAAAGTAACTTCCATCATACACTTACAAAGAACCGAAAAAAACTCTGCTTTATTAAACATGACAAAAAATAAAATACAATAGTTAATCATGAGTAAGTTATCTGACAACATAGTGAGTTCAACCATACAAGAGTTACCTAACCTAAATAAAAGCGAGAAAACTGAACACCATATTGACAGTTCGAAACGTAAGTAATTAAAAAAAAAACCTAGGTGATTTATGCAGGTAAAAATGAGAGAAAACAATAAGGGAATATAGAATGCTAATGGTCGTTTCAGTCGAATAAGCTGGAAAGGAAAAAATTGGAGCTATCTTAAAAATGCGAGTGAAAAATGCGGTCAGCGGAAAAAGAAAATGCCTGCTCATCATTAACTAATAGATGTAAAAGCTTTTGTGGCAATACAGCAAACATGCTCTTTAAGCGAAATCATTACACGAGTCTGCCGCGCGAGGGACGAGGCGCTGATGAGACACTAGGCAGGAACACGAAGTAGTAGTAGTAGTAGTAGTGGTAGTAGTTGTAGTAGTAGTAGTAGTAGTAGTAGTAGTAATGTTAGTAGTATGAGTGTGTCAGGGAGGGTGAGGTAATGTGAATGTGAGTGAAAATGTGAAGGGATGAAGGAAAGAGGGAATAAGTGAGTGAATGAATGAATGATGAGTTAGTGAATGTAAGTGGCAGCAGTAGAAATAGTAGAAGTAGTAGTAGTAGTAGTAGTAGTAGCGGTAGTGGTAGTAGTGGTGGTGGCGGTAGCAGTAGTCGTAACAGTAGTAGTAGTAGTAGTAGTAGTAGTAGTAGTTGTAGTAGTAGTTGAAGCAGTTGTAGTAGTAGTGAGTCACCCAGTCAGCCTCCCAGGACCGCCACGTCGCCCCCGCCGCCGCCGCCGCCGCCTCCAGGGGTGCGGGTACAACGCAATAACATTTAGGAGATTTATTCGCGCCTAAAACTACACAATAGAGAGTGATCCATCTAACGCCTCCTAAATTAGGCCGCTACAGTCTTCGAATAGCTAAGCACGGCGCGGCCAGCCCGACACCCCTCCGCTGGGACCTGAGGGAAGGGGGGACGAGGCGGGGCTGGCGGCGGCGTGTGTAGCAAATAAGTAAATAGATGATGATGGGCAGCGAAGAATGGGATGATGGTACAGTCGTGTTCGCCATTACTTTGCCGGCGGCGCTCCTCTACTTTATTTGACTGCCGCCGCGCCGCGCTCCCAATGGACGGGAAAATGATTGCGTCAGTGATATCGGCCTGAGTTAGTCGCTCATGCCGCGTCGTTCATTGCACACACACACCCAGCCTCCTCCTCCTCCTCCTCCTCCTACTCCGCTTCTTCTTCTTCCTCTTTACTCCGCCTCTTTTCCTCCACTACCTCCTGATCCTCGTCTTCATCTTCATCACCATGTTTCTTCTTCCACTTTTTCGTCTGCTTCCTCCTCTTTATCTTTCTCCTCCTCTACCACTACTACTTCCTCTTAATCCTCTTCTTCATCTTCATCACCATGTTTCTTCTTCATCATCTTTTTCTCACTCGTCATCTTCATCCTACTCCCACTCCTTCTCTTTCTCCTCCACACTACATCTCACTTGTAATAGGGGAAAAAAGATTCGTGTAAAAATATTGCTTCTCATTTAAGAGGAAAGCGTTGATTGTTGATTCTGTTGGCATGCATGAGTACGGGAGAGGCATTGTTTTCGTTCTCTACCTACTTAACTTTCCAGAGCCTCGTGTGTATAGTCTGTCTTAGGAATAAATAGTAGTACAGAAAATCAGAACTTAAATATCTGTTAACTTAAAATCAAATGCTTTATCCTTGCCGCTTCAACGAACTATAATAAATCAAACAGCAGAACTAAAGAAATATATACTAGTACATGAAATAAGAACAACTCTCCATTAACTAAGAATAAACGGCTATACTCTTCCCGCATCAACGATCTTTACGGTCATATTTTAAAAGATTTCGTCGCCCAAGTTCACAAATTTGACAAGGCTTTCGTATGAGTTTAGGGCATTTCCAGTAGTAGTTTGATCCTTCTTCAGTAGCATGAGCCTTAAGAAACACTCATTAGAACCCGATTAATCCCTTCTCTGACCTTTAGAAATAGTTGATGTGAGAAGCAAAAGTGTCTTAAAATACCTGCTTTAATAAATCGGAGAGCAGAACTAAATCTCATTCCGTCTTCCTTCGCCAGATCAGTGTCCACAATGCACTCTGTTCCCCTTTGCCTGTGTTACAAGACGCGCCGCTGCTGCATCGCTCCCAGCACACCACCACACCCTCCTTTCCCCTCCACTTGTGATGGGGCAAGAGGCGACGCTGTAGAAGGTGAGTTTTGTCCCTTCTAACACATCACCTTGTCTTCTTTTCCCCTCCACTCCTCATGCTGCGGTGATAGGCGAGTTTTGGTCATCCTAACACATTACATAGCCCCCCTTCCCCTCATCTCCTCGTGCTGGTGTGGTAAGCGCTGCATGAGGTGAGAAAGACGCGTTTTAGCAACAAACACACCGCAACAGCTTTTCCCTTTCCCTCTACTCTTCGTGCTAGGGCGATAGGCGGGTCTGAAAGGCACGAAAATCCCTATGACCCTCCCTCTCCATGTGTCACCGCTCCTACATTATGCGACAAAGGGTCATGTTAAGAAAGAGCCTTGCATCCTCCCTGGAAATTGTTTTAAGGCCGAAAATGTTCCTTGCGATGAAAAATCTGGCCGGTTGAAGGGGGCGGTGATGGGTGGCCCGCGCGGATCCCCTGGGGCGGCCTGTAACTGACCCCACAAATACCCAGGTGCGTTGTATGCTAATTCTGGTCCCCTGCGGAAGCTGCTCCACCTCTTGAGGGAAAATATGAAGGTGGTGGAAAGTGGCGGAGGTGAATAGTGGGAGAGGAGGGAAGGGCAGGGAAGGGAGGGAGAAGAGTGGGGAGAAGAGGAAGGATATCTAGAGGAAGGGAGCAAAGGAGGGGAAACGAAGGCAACCACTGAGAATGATTGGAGAGAAAGGGAGGGAGAGGGGATGGGAGGGAGGCATGAAGGAAGAGTGTCCCTTCTGGAGAAATGGGATGGGGGAGAGGAGGGGATGGAGGAGAGGAGGAGGAGGAGGAGGCACAGAAGCAAAGCCACTGCGGAGGTCAACCGGAGACCAGGGCGGGCAGGTGCTCTCCCCTCACCTGTCTTGTGGAGGTAATTAGTCCTCTTGGGAGGCGGGGGATCCATTCCTCGACGAGACTCAAGTTCGCATCCGTTCGTCTTGATGCCTCGGGTCCGGCGCGGAGGAGGTCCCGATAACCGAACGTGGTGGGGAGGAAGGGGCGGAGAGGGGGTGAAAGATGAGGAAGCAGGGAAACAGGGACGAGTGGGCAGCTGAAAGTCTGTTGATAAAGGTTGCCTTCCTCGGTATTTTTTTCTTTAGGTAATTTTTGTTTTTGTCTGAAGATAATTTTACACGTGTGCTTTTTTGTACTTTCTATAAGTTAATTTTTCCTCACCTGGTGCACCTGAGTGTTCCAAGGGTGATGAACTCAGGTTTAGAGGTGGCAGAAAACATTTTCGATTTTCAATAAGCCAGCACAGTGATCCCGGTGTTCTTTTGCAAGGGGGCGCTGCGCAGCGTAGACAAGACCATAAGGATGCTCATACCTAAAGAGGTTCCGAAACGCTCCCATAGTCATTTTTACTTAAACTCAAGATGACTAGAGAAGATTTTGGAGCGAAGTAAGGGACACTAATGCCGTTTCCCGTCTGAAGACGATGTATAAACAGTAAGATAACGTGACAAAAATAAGTTACAAAGACTGGTGCTTGTAACAATAACAACTCCAAAAAACTACGAACGAGACAAAAACACATACAGAAATACCAGGAAAGACTCACAGACCCATACACCGAGCACCAAAAGACATGTAGTAGCCGGAGTGGCGGTATGGGGAGCAGCGGCAGCTACGGCCTCAACACGTGGGCGAGGCGCAGCGATAAAACAAGACTTCACACCGCGGTGCCTCGGCGGAGCAGCAGAATGGATGGCCCCGCCGCTAAACCTGTCCTCTTATGCGAACATTTTCCGTAAGCTGAGAGAGAGAGAGAGAGAGAGAGAGAGAGAGAGAGAGAGAGAGAGAGAGAGATAGAGAGAGAGAGAGAGAGAGAGAGAGTAGAGAGTAGAGAGTAGAGAGAGAGAAGAATGAGTAGAGAGAGAGAGAGAGAGAGAGAGAGAGAGAGAGAGAGAGAGAGAGAGAGAGAGAGAGAGAGAGAGAGAGAGAGAGAGAGAGAGAGAGAGAGAGAGAGAGAGAGAGAGAGAGAGAGAGAGAGAGAGAGAGAGAGAGAGAGAGAGAGAGAGTAGCAAACACGTATACTACAATAACTCGATGTGTCTCACCCCCCTTTCTCTCTCTCTCTCTCTCTCTCTCTCTCTCTCGGGGCGGTAACTGGGTAGCGTTCACCCTCAGCCCAGCACGTCGGAGAGCACCGCCAATATTTATGGGTCTGCCTGCTGCCTTTCTGCTAGTTATTACGGGCGCTGAGGCCGGACGCAGACCAATAACTAGCGGTGAGGCGAGGCAGCAATCCGCGGGCATAGATCAGCGGGGCGGCGAGCGCTTCATAATTGTGCTGTAGATCAAGTGGTTGTCCTGGCGAGTGAGAGCGTCCCGCGTCCCACCTTGACTGAAATTGGCTCATATTTTCGTGGCTCAGCAAAGTGGGAGGCTCCGTATTTTCAAGTCTCCTGTATTTATGCCGTGAGAGGCTGTCTTTTGGGGGGAAGCTGCGGGCGTGGGGTGTGTTGTCTTAGCGTTGTTTACGTCGAGGTAAAGAGGATGTGACGCCTGGGAATGAGGGCGATTGAGAGTTTATTGGGGGCGTTCCGGGCTGGGCAAACCTGAGGGGCGTTTCTCTTGTCTTTCAGGAGTGCGTGCGGGTGTATATTACTCCGTCTGTTTGTGCTGAGGCTGAGTTACCGAGGGGGAGTAGAGGCAGGAGTTCCATGGCCGCGAGGAGCTTCACACGCCGCCTTCACTCCCGCGATGGACGAAGTAATTCAAACTCTTGTCTTTCACGAGTGCTTGGACGTGTGCATTACTCCGTCTGTGTGTGTTTGTGGCTGAGTTATCAAACAGGAAAATTCAGCGTCGAGGCCCAGCGCCGCGGGAGACTTCCAACGGCAAGTTCCCTCCCACGATAAATGACGTGATTCAAACTCCCTCACACAGACGTAACATTTTCCTGCCTCGTTGCAGGAAAAGAGGATAAAGAGGATAAAAGATTAGCTTGACGATAATAGCCATTTGTTCATAACTCTGACAACGATGCCACGCTGTCTGCCGCCTCGTGAGAACCTTCAAGCAAGCCTTCAAGCTGCTCATCTCTTTAATAACTTTTCTTTGTGTCTGTAGCGGAGATTAGTGGGGCGTGCACTGCTTTCCTGGAACCTTCAATTAAGCAGGACTTTGACCCGTTCATCGTTTTCTATGACTTTTTTCTTAGTATAAAGGAACTGAAGGTGGCTACTCTAAGAGGGTTCAATTAAGACATCAACCTTCAAACCCTTGTAGAATCTTTTTCCTCGTGGGTGTGCGAACCTGGGGAGGCGAGGACTGGTTGTTGGGGGAGAAACTTTATATCCACACAAGAACGCTCAGAACGATCAAATATATCATCAAATCACTCGGCTCATCTAGAATGTCTTCCCTTGTGTCTCACGGGGTCATGGGAAACGAAGGTCAACGGGGAAGGGGGTTTTGTATCCTTATATCTATCTGTGTGTAATGGGAGCTTAGGCTGTAACTGTGCATGGCCTCGGAGCTCCTTATGAGAACCTAACGAACCTTCAAAACTTCATATTTCCTCTTTAGCTGTTTTTTATTGTGTTCTCTGATGTGTTTTCTTACGTGTTTTCTTATGTGTTTTTTCTTATGTTTTCTTTCTTACGTGTTTTTTCTTATGTGTTTTCTGATGTGTTTTCTTATGCGTTTTTTCTTATGTGTTTTTTCTTATGTGTTTTCTTATGCGTTTTTTCTTATGTGTTTTTTCTTATGTGTTTTTTTATGTGTTTTCTTATGCGTTTTTTCTTATGTGTTTTTTCTTATGTGTTTTCTTATGTGTTTTCTTATGCGTTTTTTCTTATGTGTTTTTTCTTATGTGTTTTCTTATGCGTTTTTTCTTATGTGTTTTTTCTTATGTGTTTTCTTATGCGTTTTTTCTCGTGTTTTTTTTCTTATAGGTTTTCTTATGTGTATTTTCTTATGTGTATTTTCTTATGTGTATTTTCTTATGTGTTTTCTTTTGTGTTTTCTTATGTGTTTTCTTATGTGTTTTTTCTTATGTGTTTTCTTTTGTGTTTTCTTATGTGTTTTCTTATGTGTATTTTCTTACGTGTTTTCTTATGTGTATTTTCTTATGTGTTTTCTTATGTGTTTTCTTATGTGTTTGCGTAGAGGCAGGGGACTGCTAAGAGGGGGGGACTAAAGGGGTTGGGGGCTAAGGGGAAGGGTGGCTGAGGCGGGCGTCCAGATATCCCTTCACAACGGAGAGACGTCTGTGTGAAATACTCCCGAGTTCTGTGCCCGCGAATACTGAACGAGGCGCCTTTACACTGATCCTTCTTGCGCCTTTTACAGCAATTGGATTCTATTGTGGTGCTGCTGCAGGCTCGTGGGAGTGCCCGGAGGTGCCGCGGACGCTCAGGGGAGGCGGCGCTGTAACAGACATTCCCTCCTCCTCCTTCTCCTCCCGTTCCTCAGACTTCGCTCCTCCTCCTGTTCCTGTTTCTCTGTTTCCTCTTGGTGTCCTCCTCCGCCTTTGCCACCTCCCTCTCCTTCTCCGCCTGGTTGTATGTATCTCTTCCCTGTTACTGTTATTCCTCTTTCCTGTCTTGTTCTTTGTTCTTGCTCTCGTTTTCCTTCCTCCTTTTTGTTCTCCTCTCTTCCTCCCCTTCTCCTCCTCGCTTTCCCTTCCCATCTCCTCTTCCCCTCTGTTCACTAGGGAGCACTACAGTTGCCTAGTGGCCCAAACACACACTCACACACACACACACCATTACTTTTTTTTTATATTTCTTCTCGACCTTACTATGTTGATCAGATACGAAAAAAAATCATTGATAAGTTAAGTAATTTTTGTAGCAATCAGTGATATGAACAAGAAAGCCGTGTGTGTGTGTGTGTGTGTGTGTGTGTGTGTGTGTGTGTGTGTGTGTGTGTGTGTGTTTCTAATACTATAAGTGAGGGGAAAAAGATGAATGAATCTCCCGCCGATGTAATATGCAAGTGTTTTCCCGACATTCCGCCTCCGCCGTAGTCAAAGGTAGAGGCGAAGCAATCCATCTGGCGGGGCAACGCGCCTCACATCTCCCACAAGCGTCCATCACACAAACAAAAGCCGATCACTCCCGCTCCCGCCGCACCATAAACAGCACCCCTTCAGATTAATAGCATCCGAATGTCTTGATACGGGAAAGCGGATCTGATCGCCTTCCCGCATCCATCCAACCCCCCAGAAACTTATTGAAGTACTCCCGGATATCAAAAATTCTTGCTTACACAATAACCCCAAGGAATTTGATAAAGCCTAGGTAGGTCGGCCCCAGACACCAATATAAAACCTGAGCCAAGGAAATGTGATTGCATTCAATATGTATCGTGCAGCCATAAACAAGATTGTTTCCCGGAGCCTCGAGGTGTGTGTGTGTGTGTGTGTGTGTGTGTGTGTGTGTGTGTGTGCGTGCGTGCGTGTGAGGTGGCTGTAAAGACGATTTGCTTTCTATAATTGGATTTTTCACTTTTTTTTCTTCGGTGTCTTATTCCGTCGCGTGAAGGGAGGAATATATGTTGTTGTTGTTGTTGTTGTTGTTGCTACTGCTGTTCCTGTTGCTGTTGCTGTTGTTGTTGTCTTATTTTTAGTTTTTTTAATTTTTGTTTTTGTTCTGTTTGTGTTTTGTTTTTGTGTTGTTTTTTGATTTCTTTGTTTTAATTTGATTTGTTTTTTGTTTTTGTTCTGTTATTTTTTTTTTTTTGCTGTTACGTGGAAATGGTGGTGGTGGTGGTGGTGATATATTTGTTATTGGTATCACTGTTCTTGTTCATCTAATTGTTACTGTAACTTGAGTCATACCGAAGAGCGAGAGCGAGAACGAGAACGAAAGCGAGAGAGAGAGAGAGAGAGAGAGAGAGAGAGAGAGAGAGAGAGAGAGAGAGAGAGAGAGAGAGAGAGAGAGAGAGAGAGAGAGAGAGAGAGAGAGAGAGAGAGAGAGAGAGAGAGAGAGAGAGAGAGATGCAGCGTTCCTTCCTTGGCGTGCAGGGTTACAAATTTCTCGGTAGATCACTAAATGAGTTTCCCTTAATAGCCTGACAGTAATTACCGAGATAAATCATGTTGTTTTTAAAGGCCTGATGCCTTAAATTACCGCCAAGTGTCAAAGTAAGTCTCCTAAGTGATTCACTGGCTCCTTCCTCCTCCTCCGCCTCCTCTTCCTCCTTCTTCTTTCCTTCCTCTTTCCTCTTCTTCGCTGTCTTCCACGTCTTTTTTTCTCTTTTATCTTCCTCGTGTCTATTCTCCCATTCTTTATACAGTATTCGTCATTTCTCTTCCTTCTCCTTTCTCCTTCTCCTCCTTTCCCTCTTTCTTTCCTCACTTCCTTCCGCTGCCTTCCACGTTTCTTTTCTCTTTTATCTCCCTCGTGCCTATTCTCCCATTCTTTATACATTATTCGTCCTTTTTCTTCCTTCTCCTTTCTCCTTTTTCTACTTTCCCTCTTTCCTTTCTTTCTTAACTTCCTTCCGCTGCCTCCCACGTCTTTCTCTTTCTCTTCTTCATTCTATTCCTTCCTCAACTTTTCATGCATTATTCCTCCTTTCTTTATTTCTTCTCCTTTCTTCCTTCCTCCTTCGCCTCCTCACACGCCTTCTTTCTCTTTTCTTCCGACTACTCCTTCCTTACTTTTTTTTTTTACATTATTCCTGTTTTTTCTTCCTTCCTCTTCCTCCTCCCCTTTTCGTTTTTCCTCCTTCTCCTCCTCCTCTGTCTTCTACGATTTCTTTCTCCTCTCTTCATTCTAGTTCTTCCTCACTTTTCATACTCTTTTTTTTTCTTCTCTTTCGTCCATTCATCTTCTTTCTCCTTCTTTTCCTCTCCTCTCCTTCGTTCCTTCCTCTTTCACCTCATTCGCTCCCTTCTTTCTCTTTTCTCTTCTTCGTCTTGCTCCTTCCCTACTTTTTCTAACATTATTCTTCCTTCTTCTCTTCCTTTCTCCTTCTTGATCTTTCTACTCTTCCTCCTCTTCCTTCTTTATCCTTCTGCATATTTTTCTTCTCCTTCGTATGCCTCTGCAGTATCCTTTCCCTCCTATCCTCCTGCATCTCCATCCCTTCGTTTCGCCTCCACTTCTTCCTCTTCCTCCTTTTCCTCCTCCTCCGCCGCCTCCTCCTCGGCACTGCTCTTTTTCTCCTTTATCTTCCTTACTTGACTCTTCCTTGCCTCGTTTTAATTCATTCTTTTTCTCTCACTTTCCTTCTCTCTTTCTTTATCGCTTTCTTTTTTTCGCAGTTCATGATTTATCGCCTGAAATTACGATTGTTTTCCAACTTTGTGCGCGTCAAATATAGATTATTATTTTTTTCGGCATATTTCTCTCTCTCTCTCTCTCTCTCTCTCTCTCTCTCTCTCTCTCTCTCTCTCTCTCTCTCTCTCTCTCTCTCTCTCTCTCTCTCTCTCTCTCTCTCTCTCTCTCTCTCTCTCTCTCTCTCTCTCTCTCTCTCTCCCCATCGTGTGTCCCGTATTCACTCTCTCCTTTAACTCTCCTCCCTCTCTGTAATCCTCTTCCTTGCTAAAGATCCTCACTAAATATTTAACACCCAGGCTGCGTCGTTTCTCTTGCTACTCGTTCTAATATTCCTTTATCAAGCACTTCTCTCCTCCCTCCACCCACTTCTGCCGCGCCAAAGTCGGTCCATCATATCCTTGTAATGTGATCTTTCGTTGTGTGTGTGAATCTATCTATCGCGTCGCTCCTCTCCTCGCATCCCCCGGGCTTGTTTCCACTCGTGTTTTATTCCCGTTTTCTGTAACCTCTCTGCTGTAAATAAATATGTGCGATGTGTACTGTAGTGTAAGTTTATGAGGTGTGGAGGTGAGGAAGGAAGTTTACGATTGGTGGTTGATGGGGCGTTTGCTGTCTGACTTTGTGTGTTCTAATTTGCTCATTGTTTCTTTAGTATATATATGTGAATTTTGCGGAATAGCACAAAATGAAGGAGATTATTTACTGGGTGTTATGGTAATTGATGGACTCTTAAATAACAGTGAAACATGAGTAACAGAGAGAATATGAGATAGTGTCTGTTTCAATTGCACGAGTAAGCTTGGAAAATGATAATCTGAATCCAATAATTTTAATGCTTGGAGAATTATCTTAGACGAGTTGACAAGTTATTCTTGACTTCACAGAATGTAGATTAGATATTAAAAGAGAAGATAAAGAAAACAAATAATGATCTTGAAACATTAGAAAATTCCCTAAAACTGTAAACGAAAATGTAGAAAAAATAATATTAAAAAAAAAAATTTGAAACTACAGAAATAGGTGGAAAGAAAATTAGAATTGTAGAAAATAACTTAACTCTAGAAAACTTATTGGCATCTGTGAAAAAATGAAAATAAAAAAGTTAGGCACTGAATTGGAGGATTATCAAATGTTTCCTTCATGGACGCGCGCAAAAACTAATGAATTGTGAAAACCTTGGAGGAGGAGGAGGAGGAGGAGGAGGAGGAGGAGGAAGCGGCCAGCGGGGAACCCATATCAATAACAGGGCTTTGTGTGTCGCCTTTGTCCTTAAATAAAAGATCGCTAATGCACGGATACCTTAGCAAATCTTTAAGCCGTGATCCTTTGAACGCCCCGGCCGCTTTTTTGTGTCTGAGAACGTATTGTTTGTGCGAAATATTATTAGTTGCGTGGAGGCGAGTGTTTGGGAAGCCACCTACAGGACGGCAGTGAGTGTTGCTTGTTTGGCTGGTGTTGCGATGTTGTTGTTTGCATTGTTTTCCTTTTCGTGTGTGCTGTGATGGTGGTGGAGGTGTGTGTGTGTGTGTGTGTGTGTGTGTGTGTGTGTGTGTTGCATTGTGTTGTTTTTTCATTTGTGTTGATTAAGTGTTCTATGTTTGGTTTGCTTTCCTATTGCATCTCACAACCGAGAGAGCCCGGGTTCGTTTCCCGGTCGGATTGGAAATTTTTTTGCGGCTTTTCCGATACCCTACGCTCCTGTCCACCCAGCAGTGAATGGGTACCAGGTATTAATCGGGGGTTGTGTCCCGTCTCCTGGGATCTGTTCTCTTCTCCTATAATTTCTTCCCCTTCTGTCTCTCCGGCATATGACCACAGATGTTGCGCCGACTAAACGAAACTTTCCAACTTACTTTCCTATTGTATGCTGTTCTTTTGGGTTTCATTCTTATGTTTTTGTGTATATTAATTGCGCCATGTTTAGTTTGTTTCTCTATAGTGTTATGTTTGGTTTGTGTTTCTTTCGTTTATACTTTAGTGGTTGCGTAGAGAGAAGTTGTGTTGTAGTATTTTTTGTGCTTAATTCGTTCGAGTGTTGATTCTTTAGTGTTTCTTAGTGTTCTATTTGACTCTATTGCATTATTGAGATAGCGGTGAAAAAGTATTGCTTTGTGGTTTATTTTGTGTTTCATTCTTGTTTTTTTTTCTATTACATGAATTGTCTCGTTTCTGTCTCCGTGGCGGTGGGCGTGTTATTGGGAGGGGGGTGGGGACTTGCGTTGGTATCTTGCTCAGCCTTTGTTTGTATTTCTCTTGTGTTACGGTTGTGATGTGCCGTGTTGCGACTAAGACTCCTGTGATCAATGCACATGCTGTTAATTAGAAGCACTGATTCTCCACTAAATTCCTGTATTGCTTTTGGTTCTGATCTTGCGTTCATGTTTTGCAAAGTTTATTCAATTGTTATAATTTTTTTTAGACATGTAGTTTTGTAATAAATGATTGAGTTTTTTTCTTTCTTGTGGCTGACATTACCACCACCACCACCAGCACCACCGCCGCCGTCACCACCTCGTAATCTGTTAAATGTCTAAATGTCAAGTGTTGCGCTGTCAGTGTTGCCCCAAGGGACGAGTGTTTCTACTGATTTAAAAAAGAGGAAACCTAATTTTATTTAAAGGAATCCTCTTTTCCTACGATGCGGTGACTTATTGTTCGCAGATAGAAGGGAAGGGAAAAAATGAGAGAGAGAGAGAGAGAGAGAGAGAGAGAGAGAGAGAGAGAGAGAGAGAGAGAGAGAGAGAGAGAGAGAGAGAGAGAGAGAGAGAGAGAGAGAGAGAGAGAGAGAGAGAGAGAGAGAGAGAGAGAGAGAGAGAGAGAGAGAGAGAGAGAGAGAGAGAGAGAAACTAGCGTCAAAATGTTCAAATACGGAAAATAAGACCGTTAAATGATTCTCACCTGTGTCAACCTCACCTAAAAATAAATCAAAAGGGAAATTTCCGAAGCAGAGTCCCACAACGTAAGGAAACAAGTCATCAAAGAACTGTCTGAACACTTAACTCGGGAAGGACTTTTTGATAACCTCTCCCCCCTAACACACACACACACACACACACACACACACACACACACACACACACACACACTTTCTCTCTTATTTAATTCGTCTGTCTGAGTTTCCTCGCACCTCGACGTCCCAGATCAAAAATATGCTTTCAGAAAATCTCTCGCTGCTTTCATTTCCCACTCCCCTCTCCCTCCCCCCTTCCCTTCCTCCTTACCCACATTCCCCTCCTATTTCAACTTGCCCTTCTTTCCCTCCTTCCTTCTCTCATTTCCTTCTATTTCCTATAGTCCTTCACATGCCTTCACTTCCTTCTCACCACACCTCTGCTTCCCTTCTACCTTTCTTTTTTTACCCTTTCTTTCCCCTACATCATCCTTTCCCCCCAAACATATACTTTCCCTCCCTTACCCCACGATCTTCCTCTTTCTTTCATTACTTTCCCTTTTCTCTATCTATACCTTCTGCTCACCTATTTTCCCATACTCTCCTCGTCCTCTTCCCTACCTGCCGCTTCCCCTCCTCACCTCACCTACCTTAGCTTCCCTTCCGTCACTCCACCTATCCCTCCCTCCGTACCTTCCTTTCCTCCATCTTCTCCGCCCACCTGTCGCCTCCGTCACCGCCGCCGCCGCCGCTGCCCTGAGTTGTGGGAGTCCCGCCGACAGACTTTCACGGTAAAAACTGTCGCGCGCACCTCACAACACGGTCCATCAATTTCCCCGGCTTTTTAATGTAAAATTACCCCGAAAACTTAGTAAGCCACTGTCAGCTGCACGCTAGAGCTGTCGAGGGCCCCGGCAGCTTATATTACAGAGTTGTGGCTGAACAGTGCGCCGGAGAGAGAGAGAGAGAGAGAGAGAGAGAGAGAGAGAGAGAGAGAGAGAGAGAGAGAGAGAGAGAGAGAGAGAGAGAGAGAGAGAGAGAGAGAGAGAGAGAGAGAGAGAGAGAGAGAGAGAGGGGGAGGGTGACACACACACACACACACACACACACACACACACACACAGTTATCATGCACAAAGAGACACTTGAAAGGTCAGAGCAAGGGTGGATAGGGGAAGGGTTGGTAATGGGACTGGTGGATAGGGGAAGGGTTGGTAATGGGACTGGTGGATAGGGGAAGGGTTGGTAATGGGACTGGTGGATAGGGGAAGGACTGGTAATGGGACAGGTGGATAGGGGAAGGATTGGTAATGGGACTGGTGGATAGTTGAAGGACTGGTAATGGGACTGGTGTATAGGAGATGGATTGTTAATGGGACTGGTGGATAGGGAAGGGTTGGAAATGGGACAGGTGGATAGGGAAGGATTGGTAATGGGACTGGTGGATAGGCGAAGGGTTAGTAATGGGACAGGTGGATAGGGAAGGTTTGCTAATGGGACTGGTGGATAGGGGAAGGGTTGGTAATGGGACTGATGTATAGGGAAGGGTTGGTAATGGGACTGGTGGATAGGGAAGGATTGGTAATGGGACTGGTGGATAGGGAAGGATTGGTAATGGGACTGGTGGATAGGGAAGGATTGGTAATGGTACTGGTGGATTGGGGAATTGTTGGTAATGGGACTGCTGGATAGGGGAAGGATTGGTAATGGGACTGGTGGATAGGGGAAGATTGGTAATGGGACTGGTGGATAGGGAAGGATTGGTAATGGGACTGGTGGATACGGGAAGAGTTGGTAATGGGACAGGTGGATAGGGGAAGGATTGGTAATGGGACTGGTGGATAGGGGAAGGAAGGATTGGTAATGGGACTGGTGGATAGGGAAGGATTGGTAATGGGACAGGTGGATAGGGAAGGGTTGGTATTGGGACTGGTGGATAGGGAAGAATTGGTAATGGGACTGGTGGATAGGGAAGGAATGGTAATGGGACTGGTGGATAGGGAAGGTTGGTAATGGGACAGGTGGATAGGGAAGGATTGGTAATGGGACAGGTGGATAGCGGAAGGGTTGGTAATGGGACAGGTGGATAGGGGAAGGATTGGTAATGGGACTGGTGGATAGGGAAGGATTGGTAATGGGACTGGTGGGGGGAAGGGTTGGTAATGGGACTGGTGGATAGGGGAAGGTTGGTAATGGGACTGGTGGATAGGGAAGGATTGGTAATGGGACTGGTGGATAGGGGAAGGGTTGGTAATGGGACTGGTGGATAGGGAAGGATTGGTAATGGGACTGGTGAATAGGGAAGGGTTGGTAATGGGACAGGTGGATAGGGGAAGGATTGGTAATGGGACTGGTGGATAGGGGAAGGATTGGTAATGGGACTGGTGGATAGGGGAAGGTTTGGTAATGGGACTGGTGGATAGGGGAAGGATTGGTAATGGGACTGGTGGATAGGGTACGGATTCCTAATGGGACAGGTGGATAGGGGAAGGGTTGGTAATGGGACAGGTGGATAGGGGAAGGATTGGTTATGGGACCGGTGGATAGGGGAAGGGTTGGTAATGGGACTGGTGGATAGGGGAAGGATTGGTAATGGGACTGGTGGATTGGGGAAGGATTGGTAATGGGACTGGTGGATAGGGGAAGGATTGGTAATGGGACTGGTGGATAGGGGAAGGGTTGGTAATGGGACTGGTGGATTGGGTAAGGGTTGGTAATGGGACTGGTGGATAGAGGAAGGGCTGGTAATGGGACTGGTGGATAGGGGAAGGATTGGTAATGGGACTGGTGGATAGGGGAAGGATTGGTAATGGGACTGGTGGATAGGGGAAGGGCTGGTAATGGGACTGGTGGATAGGGGAAGGGTTGGTAATGGGACTGGTGGATAGGTGAAGGATTGGTAATGGGACTGGTGGATAGGGGAAGGGTTGGTAATGGGACAGGTGGATAGGGGAAGGATTGGTAATGGGACTGGTGGATAGGGAAGGGTTGGTAATGGGACTGGTGGATAGGGGAAGGGTTGGTAATGGGACTGGTGGATAGGGGAAGGATTGGTAATGGGACTGGTGGATAGGGAAGGCTGGTAATGGGACTGGTGGATAGGGAAGGGTTTATAATGGGACTGGTGGATAGAGGAAGGATTGGTAATGGGACTGGTGGATAGGGGAAGGGTTGGTAATGGGACTGGTGGATAGGGGAAGGATTGGTAATGGGACTGGTGGATAGGGGAAGGATTGGTAATGGGACTGGTGGATAGGGGAAGGGTTGGTAATGGGACTGGTGGATAGGGTAAGGATTGGTAATGGGACTGGTGGATAGGGTAAGGGTTGGTAATGGGACTGGTGGATAGGGGAAGGATTGGTAATGGGACTGGTGGATAGGGGAAGGGTTGGTAATGGGACTGGTGGATAGGCGAAGGGTTGGTAATGGGACTGGTGGATAGCCGAAGGATTGGTAATGGGACTGGTGGAGAGGGGAAGGAGTGGTAATGGGACTGGTGGATAGGGGAAGGATTGGTAATGGGACTGGTGGATAGGGGAAGGGTTGGTAATGGGACTGGTGGATAGGGGAAGGGTTGGTGATGGGACTGGTGGATAGGGGAAGGATTGGTAATGGGACTGGTGGATAGGGGAAGGATTGGTAATGGGACTGGTGGATAGGGGAAGGGTTGGTAATGGGACTGGTGGATAGGGGAAGGGTTGGTAATGGGACTGGTGGATAGGGGAAGGTTTGGTAATGGGACTGGTGGATAGGAGAATGATTGGTAATGGGACTGTTGGATAGGGAAGGGTTGGTAATGGGACTGGTGGATAGTGGAAGGATTTGTAATGGGACTGGTGGAGAGGGGAAAGGTTGGTAATGGGACTGGTGGATAGGGAAAGGGTTGGTAATGGGACTGGTGGATAGGGAAGGATTGGTAATGGGACTGGTGGATAGGGGAAATGGTAATGGGACTGGTGGATAGGGAAGGGTTGGTAATGGGACTGGTGGATAGGGAAGGGTTGGTAATGGGACTGGTGGATAGGGAAGGATTGGTAATGGACTGGATAGGGAAGGATTGGTAATGGGACTGGTGGATAGGGGAAGGTTGGTAATGGGACTGGTGGATAGGGAAGGATTGGTAATGGGACTGGTGGATAGGGAAGGCTGGTAATGGGACTGGTGAATAGGGAAGGATTGGTAATGGGACTGGTGGATAGGGAAGGATTGGTACGGGACTGGTGGATAGGGAAGGATTGGTAATGGGACTGGTGGATAGGGGAAGGTTGGTAATGGACTGGTGGATAGGGAAGGGTTGGTAATGGGACTGGTGGATAGGGAAGGATTGGTAATGGGACTGGTGGATAGGGGAAGGTTGGTAATGGGACTGGTGGATAGGGAAGGATTGGTAATGGGACTGGTGGATAGGGAAGGGTTGGTAATGGGACTGGTGGATAGGGAAGGGTTGGTAATGGGACTGGTGGATAGGGAAGGGTTGTAATGGGACTGGTGGATAGGGAAGGGTTGGTAATGGGACTGGTGGATAGGGAAGGATTGGTAATGGGACTGGTGGATAGGGAAGGGTTGGTAATGGGACTGGTGGATAGGGAAGGGTTGGTAATGGGACTGGTGGATAGGGAAGGGTTGGTAATGGGACTGGTGGATAGGGGAAGGCTGGTAATGGGACTGGTGGATAGGGAAGGGTTGGTAATGGGACTGGTGGATAGGGAAGGATTGGTAATGGGACTGGTGGATAGGGAAGGGTTGGTAATGGGACTGGTGGATAGGGAAGGGTTGGTAATGGGACTGGTGGATAGGGAAGGATAATGGGACTGGTGGATAGGGGAAGGATTGGTAATGGGACTGGTGGATAGGGAAGGGTTGGTAATGGGACTGGTGGATAGGGAAGGGTTGGTAATGGGACTGGTGGATAGGGAAGGATTGGTAATGGGACTGGTGGATAGGGAAGGATTGGTAATGGGACTGGTGGATAGGGAAGGTTGGTAATGGGACTGGTGGATAGGGAAGGGTTGGTAATGGGACTGGTGGATAGGGAAGGATTGGTAATGGGACTGGTGGATAGGGGAAGGATTGGTAATGGGACTGGTGGATAGGGAAGGATTGGTAATGGGACTGGTGGATAGGGAAGGGTTGGTAATGGGACTGGTGGATAGGGAAGGGTTGGTAATGGGACTGGTGGATAGGGGAAGGATTGGTAATGGGACTGGTGGATAGGGGAAGGATTGGTAATGGGACTAGTGGATAGGGAAGGATTGGTAATGGGACTGGTGGATAGGGAAGGTTGGTAATGGGACTGGTGGATAGGGAAGGATTGGTAATGGACTGGTGGATAGGGGAAGGATTGGTAATGGGACTGGTGGATAGGGAAGGATTGGTAATGGGACTGGTGGATAGGGAAGGATTGGTAATGGGACTGGTGGATAGGGGAAGGATTGGTAATGGACTGGTGGATAGGGAAGGGTTGGTAATGGGACTGGTGGATAGGGAAGGGTAATGGGACTGGATAGGGGAAGGATTGGTAATGGGACAGGTGGATAGGGAAGGATTGGTAATGGGACTGGTGGATAGGGATGGCTTGGTAATGGGACTGGTGGATATGGGAAGGGTTGGTAATGGGACTGGTGGATAGGGGAAGGATTGGTAATGGGACTGGTGGATAGAGGAAGATTGGTGGGACTGGTGGATAGGGGAAGATTGGTAATGGGACTGGTGGATAGGGAAGGATTGGTAATGGGACTGGTGGATAGGGAAGTTGGTAATGGGACAGGTGGATAGGGAAGGGTTGGTAATGGGACCGGTGGATAGGGAAGGATTGGTAATGGGACCGGTGGATAGGGAAGGATTGGTAATGGACTGGTGGATAGGGAAGGTTGGTAATGGGACTGGTGGATAGGGGAAGGATTGCTTATGGGACTGGGGGAGAGGGGAAGGGTTGCTGTAGGTACTGATGGATAAGGGACGAGTTGGTAATGGGACTGGTGGATAGGTGAATGTTTGGTATTGCGACTGGTGGATAGGGAAGGATTGGTAATGGACTGGTGGATAGGGAAGGATTGGTAATGGGACTGGTGGATAGGGAAGGATTGGTAATGGACTGGTGGATAGGGAAGGGTTGGTAATGGGACTGGTGGATCGGGGACGGATTAGTAATGGGACTGGTGGATAGGGGAAGCTTGTGGAATGGGACTGGTGGATATGGGAAGGTTTGGTCATGTGACTTGTGGATAGGGGAAGGATTGTTAATGGGACAGGTGGATAGTGGAAGGACTGGTAATGGGACTGGTGGATAGGGAAGGGTTGGTATTGGGACTGGTGGATAGGTCAAGGGTTGGCAGTGGGACTGGTGGAAAGGGGAAGGGTTGGTAATGGTACTGGTGGATAGGGGATGGGTTGATTATAGGACTGGTAGAGAGGGGAAGGGTTGGTAATGTAACTGGTGGATTGGTTAAAGATTGGTAATGTGACTGGTGGATAGGGGAAGGGTTGGTAATGGGACTGGGTGATAGGGGAGGATTGGTAATGGGGCTGGTGGAGAGGGGAAATATTGGTAATGGGAATGGTGGATAAGGGACGGGTTGGTAATGGGACTGGTGGATAGGGGAAGGGTTGGTAATGGGACTGGTGGATAAGGGAAGGGTTGGTACTGGGACGTGTGGAGAGTGGAAGGTTTGGTAATGGGACTGGTGGATAGGGGAAGGGTTGGTAATGGGACTGGTGGATAGGGGAAGGGTTGGGAATGGGACTGGTGGATAGGGGAAGGATTGGTAATGGGACTGGTGGATAGGGGAAGGATTGGTAATGGGACTGGTGGATAGGTGAAGGATTGGTAATGGGACTGGTGGATAGGGGAAGGGTTGGTAATGGGACCGGTGGATAGGGAAGGATTGGTAATGGGACTGGTGGATAGGGAAGGATTGGTAATGGGACCGGTGGATAGGGAAGGATTGGTAATGGGACAGGTGGATAGGGGAAGGTATGGAAATGGGACAGGTGGATAAGGGAAGGATTGGTAATGGACTGGTGGATAGGGAAGGATTGGTAATGGGACTGGTGGATAGGGGAAGGGTTGGTAATGGGACCGGTGGATAGGGAAGGGTTGCTACTGGGACTGCTGGATAGGGGAAGGATTGGTAATGGGACTGTTGGATAGGGGAAGGATTGGTAATGGGACTGGTGGATAGGGGAAGGATTGGTAATGGGACTGGTGGATAGGGGAAGGATTGGTAATGGGACCGGTGGATAGGGGAAGGATTGGTAATGGGACTGGTGGATAGGGGAAGGGTTGGTAATGGCACTGGTGGATAGCGGAAGGTTGGTAATGGGACTGGTGGATAGGGAAGGTTGGTAATGGGACTGGTGGATAGGGGAAGGATTGGTAATGGACTGGTGGATAGGGAAGGATTGGTAATGGGACTGGTGGATAGGGGAAGGTTGGTAATGGGACTGGTGGATAGGGAAGGATTGGTAATGGGACTGGTGGATAGGGAAGGATTGGTAATGGGACTGGTGGATAGGGAAGGATTGGTAATGGGACTGGTGGATAGGGAAGGTTTGGTAATGGGACTGGTGGATAGGGGAAGGGTTGGTAATGGGACTGGTGGATAGGGGAAGGGGTTGGTAATGGACTGGTGGATAGGGAAGGTTGGTAATGGGACTGGTGGATAGGGAAGGATTGGTAATGGGACTGGTGGATAGGGAAGGATTGGTAATGGGACTGGTGGATAGGGAAGGATTGGTAATGGACTGGTGGATAGGGGAAGGATTGGTAATGGGACTGGTGGATAGGGAAGGGTTGGTAATGGGACTGGTGGATAGGGAAGGATTGGTAATGGGACTGGTGGATAGGGAAGGATTGGTACGGGACTGGTGGATAGGGAAGGCTGGTAATGGGACTGGTGGATAGGGAAGGTTGGTAATGGGACTGGTGGATAGGGAAGGATTGGTAATGGGACTGGTGGATAGGGAAGGATTGGTACGGGACTGGTGGATAGGGAAGGATTGGTAATGGGACTGGTGGATAGGGAAGGATTGGTAATGGGACTGGTGGATAGGGAAGGCTGGTAATGGGACTGGTGGATAGGGAAGGATTGGTAATGGGACTGGTGGATAGGGGAAGGATTGGTAATGGACTGGTGGATAGGGAAGGGTTGGTAATGGGACTGGTGGATAGGGAAGGATTGGTAATGGGACTGGTGGATAGGGGAAGGCTGGTAATGGACTGGTGGATAGGGAAGGCTTGGTAATGGGACTGGTGGATAGGGAAGGATTGGTAATGGGACTGGTGGATAGGGGAAGGATTGGTAATGGGACTGGTGGATAGGGAAGGGTTGGTAATGGGACTGGTGGATAGGGAAGGATTGGTAATGGGACTGGTGGATAGGGAAGGATTGGTAATGGGACTGGTGGATAGGGGAAGGTTGGTAATGGACTGGTGGATAGGGAAGGATTGGTAATGGGACTGGTGGATAGGGGAAGGATTGGTAATGGGACTGGTGGATAGGGAAGGCTGGTAATGGGACTGGTGGATAGGGGAAGGGTTGGTAATGGGACTGGTGGATAGGGAAGGATTGGTAATGGGACTGGTGGATAGGGGAAGGTTGGTAATGGGACTGGTGGATAGGGAAGGATTGGTAATGGGACTGGTGGATAGGGAAGGGTTGGTAATGGGACTGGTGGATAGGGAAGGGTTGGTAATGGGACTGGTGGATAGGGAAGGCTTGGTAATGGACTGGTGGATAGGGGAAGGTTGGTAATGGGACTGGTGGATAGGGAAGGGTTGGTAATGGACTGGTGGATAGGGAAGGGTTGGTAATGGGACTGGTGGATAGGGGAAGGATTGGTAATGGGACTGGTGGATAGGGGAAGGATTGGTAATGGGACTGGTGGATAGGGAAGGGTTGGTAATGGGACTGGTGGATAGGGAAGGATTGGTAATGGGACTGGTGGATAGGGAAGGATTGGTAATGGGACTGGTGGATAGGGGAAGGGTTGGTAATGGGACTGGTGGATAGGGAAGGATTGGTAATGGGACTGGTGGATAGGGAAGGGTTGGTAATGGACTGGTGGATAGGGGAAGGATTGGTAATGGGACTGGTGGATAGGGAAGGTTGGTAATGGGACTGGTGGATAGGGAAGGATTGGTAATGGGACTGGTGGATAGGGAAGGGTTGGTAATGGGACTGGTGATAGGGGAAGGCTGGTAATGGGACTGGTGGATAGGGAAGGATTGGTAATGGGACTGGTGGATAGGGAAGGATTGGTAATGGGACTGGTGGATAGGGGAAGGTTGGTGGGACTGGTGGATAGGGAAGGATTGGTAATGGGACTGGTGGATAGGGGAAGGTTGGTAATGGGACTGTGGATAGGGGAATTGGTAATGGGACTGGTGGATAGGGAAGGGTTGGTAATGGGACTGGTGGATAGGGAAGGATTGGTAATGGGACTGGTGGATAGGGAAGGGTTGGTAATGGGACTGGTGGATAGGGAAGGATTGGTAATGGGACTGGTGGATAGGGGAAGGATTGGTAATGGACTGGTGGATAGGGAAGGGTTGGTAATGGGACTGGTGGATAGGGAAGGGTTGGTAATGGGACTGGTGGATAGGGAAGGATTGGTAATGGGACTGGTGGATAGGGGAAGGATTGGTAATGGGACTGGTGGATAGGGAAGGGTTGGTAATGGGACTGGTGGATAGGGAAGGATTGGTAATGGGACTGGTGGATAGGGAAGGGTGGTAATGGGACTGGTGGATAGGGGAAGGGTTGGTAATGGACTGGTGGATAGGGAAGGATTGGTAATGGGACTGGTGGATAGGGAAGGTTGGTAATGGACTGGTGGATAGGGAAGGATTGGTAATGGGACTGGTGGATAGGGGAAGGCTGGTAATGGGACTGGTGGATAGGGAAGGATTGGTAATGGGACTGGTGGATAGGGAAGGATTGGTAATGGGACTGGTGGATAGGGAAGGGTTGGTAATGGACTGGTGGATAGGGGAAGGTTGGTAATGGACTGGTGGATAGGGAAGGATTGGTAATGGGACTGGTGGATAGGGGAAGGATTGGTAATGGGACTGGTGGATAGGGAAGGGTTGGTAATGGGACTGGTGGATAGGGAAGGATTGGTAATGGGACTGGTGGATAGGGAGGATTGGTAATGGGACTGGTGGATAGGGAAGGTTGGTAATGGGACTGGTGGATAGGGAAGGTTGGTAATGGGACTGGTGGATAGGGAAGGATTGGTAATGGACTGGTGGATAGGGAAGGGTTGGTAATGGGACTGGTGGATAGGGAAGGCTGGTAATGGGACTGGTGGATAGGGAAGGATTGGTAATGGGACTGGTGGATAGGGAAGGCTGGTAATGGGACTGGTGGATAGGGAAGTGTTGGTAATGGGACTGGTGGATAGGGGAAGGAATGGTAATGGGACTGGTGGATAGGGAAGGATTGGTAATGGGACTGGTGGATAGGGAAGGGTTGGTAATGGGACTGGTGGATAGGGAAGGATTGGTACGGGACTGGTGGATAGGGGAAGGTTGGTAATGGGACTGGTGGATAGGGGATTGGTAATGGGACTGGTGGATAGGGAAGGCTGGTACGGGACTGGTGGATAGGGAAGGCTGGTAATGGGACTGGTGGATAGGGGAAGGATTGGTAATGGGACTGGTGGATAGGGAAGGGTTGGTAATGGGACTGGTGGATAGGGAAGGATTGGTAATGGGACTGGTGGATAGGGAAGGGTTGGTAATGGGACTGGTGGATAGGGGAAGGGTTGGTAATGGATCTGGTGGATAGGGGAAGGTGTGGTAATGGGACTGGTGGATAGGGGAAGGATTGGTAATGGGACTGGTGGATAGGGGAAGGGTTGGTAATGGGACTGGTGGATAGGGAAGGTTGGTAATGGGACTGGTGGATAGGGAAGGGTTGGTACGGGACTGGTGGATAGGGGAAGGGTTGGTAATGGACTGGTGGATAGGGGAAGGATTGGTAATGGGACTGGTGGATAGGGAAGGATTGGTAATGGGACTGGTGGATAGGGAAGGATTGGTAATGGGACTGGTGGATAGGGAAGGATTGGTAATGGGACTGGTGGATAGGGAAGGTTGGTAATGGGACTGGTGGATAGGGGAAGGATGGTACGGGACTGGTGGATAGGGAAGGATTGGTAATGGGACCGGTGGATAGGGAAGGGCTGGTAATGGGACCGGTGGATAGGGAAGGCTGGTAATGGGACTGGTGGATAGGGAAGGATTGGTAATGGGACTGGTGGATAGGGAAGGATTGGTAATGGGACTGGTGGATAGGGAAGGCTGGTAATGGGACTGGTGGATAGGGGAAGGATTGGTAATGGGACTGGTGGATAGGGAAGGTTGGTAATGGGACTGGTGGATAGGGAAGGGTTGGTAATGGGACTGGTGATAGGGGAAGGGTTGGTAATGGGACCGGTGGATAGGGAAGGATTGGTAATGGACTGGTGGATAGGGAGGCTGGTAATGGGACTGGTGGATAGGGAAGGATTGGTAATGGGACTGGTGGATAGGGGAAGGATTGGTAATGGGACCGGTGGATAGGGAAGGCTGGTAATGGGACTGGTGGATAGGGAAGGATTGGTAATGGGACTGGTGGATAGGGGAAGGATTGGTAATGGGACTGGTGGATAGGGAAGGGTTGGTAATGGGACTGGTGGATAGGGGAAGGATTGGTAATGGGACTGGTGGATAGGGGAAGGTTGGTAATGGACTGGTGGATAGGGAAGGATTGGTAATGGGACTGGTGGATAGGGAAGGATTGGTAATGGGACTGGTGGATAGGGAAGGATTGGTAATGGGACTGGTGGATAGGGAAGGGTTGGTAATGGGACTGGTGGATAGGGAAGGGTTGGTAATGGGACTGGTGGATAGGGAAGGATTGGTAATGGGACTGGTGGATAGGGGAAGGCTGGTAATGGGACTGGTGGATAGGGAAGGATTGGTAATGGGACTGGTGGATAGGGAAGGCTTGGTAATGGGACTGGTGGATAGGGAAGGTTGGTAATGGGACTGGTGGATAGGGAAGGCTGGTAATGGGACTGGTGGATAGGGGGGTTGGTAATGGGACTGGTGGATAGGGAAGGGTTGGTAATGGGACCGGTGGATAGGGAAGGGCTGGTACGGGACTGGTGGATAGGGAAGGTTGGTAATGGACTGGTGGATAGGGGAAGGATTGGTAATGGGACTGGTGGATAGGGAAGGGTTGGTAATGGGACTGGTGGATAGGGAAGGATTGGTAATGGGACTGGTGGATAGGGAAGGCTGGTACGGGACTGGTGGATAGGGAAGGATTGGTAATGTGACTGGTGGATAGGGGAAGGCTTGGTAATGGGACTGGTGGATAGGGAAGGATTGGTAATGGGACTGGTGGATAGGGAAGGTTGGTAATGGACTGGTGAATAGGGAAGGGTTGGTAATGGGACTGGTGGATAGGGGAAGGATTGGTAATGGGACTGGTGGATAGGTGAAGGATTGGTAATGGGACTGGTGGATAGGGGAAGGGTTGGTAATGGGACTGGTGGATAAGGGAAGGATTGGTAATGGGACTGGTGGATAGGAAGGATTGGTAATGGGACTGGTGGATAGGGAAGGGTTGGTAATGGGACTGGTGGATAGGGGAAGGCTGGTAATGGGACTGGTGGATAGGGAAGGATTGGTAATGGGACTGGTGGATAGGGAAGGATTGGTAATGGGACTGGTGGATAGGGAAGGATTGGTAATGGGACTGGTGGATAGGGAAGGATTGGTAATGGGACTGGTGGATAGGGAAGGGTTGGTAATGGGACTGGTGGATAGGGAAGGATTGGTAATGGGACTGGTGGATAGGGAAGGCTTGGTAATGGGACTGGTGGATAGGGAAGGATTGGTAATGGGACTGGTGGATAGGGGAAAGGATGGTAATGGGACTGGTGGATAGGGGAAGGATTGCTAATGGGACTGGTGGATAGGGAAGGGTTGGTAATGGACTGGTGGATAGGGAAGGATTGGTAATGGGACTGGTGGATAGGGAAGGATTGGTAATGGGACTGGTGGATAGGGAAGGATTGGTAATGGGACTGGTGGATAGGAAGGCTGGTAATGACTGGTGGATAGGGAAGGATTGGTAATGGGACTGGTGGATAGGGAAGGCTTGGTAATGGGACTGGTGGATAGGGAAGGATTGGTAAATGGACTGGTGGATAGGGGAAGGATTGGTAATGGGACTGGTGGATAGGGAAGGCTTGGTAATGGGACTGGTGGATAGGGAAGGTTGGTAATGGGACTGGTGGATAGCGGAAGGATTGGTAATGGGACTGGTGAATAAGGGAAGAGTTGGTAATGGGACTGGTGGATAGGGAAAGGTTTGGTAATGGGACTGGTGGATAGGGGAAGGGTTGGTAATGGGACTGGTGGATAGTGAAAGGGTTGGTAATGGCACTGGTGGATAAGGAAAGGGTTGGTAATGGGACTTGTGGATAGGGGAAGGACTGGCAATGCGACTTGTGGATAGGGGAAGGATTGGTAATGGGACTGGTGGATAGGAGAAGGGTTGGTAATAGGACTGGTGGATAGGGGAAGGTTTGGTAATTTGACTGGTGGATAGAGGAAGGATTAGTAATGGGACTGGTGGATAGTGGAAGGATTGGTAATGGGACTGGTGGATAGGGGAAGAGTTGGTATTGGGACTGGTGAATAGGGGAAGGATTGGTAATGGGACTTGTGGATAGGGGAAGGCTGGTAATGGGACTGGATAGGGAAGGGTTGGTATGGGACTGGTGGATAGGGAAGGATTGGTAATGGGACTGGTGGATAGGGAAGGATTGGTAATGGGACTGGTGGATAGGGAAGGGTTGGTAATGGGTCTGGTGTATTGGGTAAGGATTGGTAATGGGACTGGTGGATAGGGGTTGGATTGGTTATGGGACTGGTGGATTGGTGTAGGCTTGGTAATGGGACTGGTGGATAGGGGAAGGATTGGTAATGGGACTGGTGGATAGGGGAAGGCTTGGTAATGGGACTGGTGGATAGGGGAAGGATTGGTAATGGGACTGGTGAATAGGGGACGGATTGGTAATGGGACTTATGGATAAGGGAAGGATTGGTAATGGGACTGGTGGATAGGGGGGTTGGTAATGGGACTGGTGGATAGGGAAGGATTGGTAATGGGACTGGTGGATAGGGGAAGGTTGGTAATGGGACTGGTGGATAGGGAAGGGTTGGTAATGGGACTGGTGGATAGGGAAGGCTGGTAATGGGACTGGTGGATAGGGAAGGATTGGTAATGGGACTGGTGGATAGGGGAAGGATTGGTAATGGGACTGGTGGATAGGGGAAGGTTTGGTAATGGGACTGATGGATAGGTGAAGGATTGGTAATGGGACTGGTGGATAGGGGAAGGATTGGTAATGGGACTGGTCGATAGTGGAAGGGTTGGTAATGGGACTGGTGGATAGGGAAGGGTTGGTAATGGGACTGGTGGATAGGGAAGGATTGGTAATGGGACTGGTGGATAGGGGAAGGTTGGTAATGGGACTGGTGGATAGGGGAAGGTTGGTAATGGGACTGGTGGATAGGGAAGGGTTGGTAATGGGACTGGTGGATAGGGGAAGGTTGGTAATGGGACTGGTGGATAGGGAAGGCTGGTAATGGGACTGGTGGATAGCGGAAGGATTGGTAATGGGACTGGTGGATAGGGGAAGGTGTGGTAATGGGACTGGTGGATAGGGGAAGGGTTGGTAATGGGACTGGTGGATAGGGAAGGATTGGTAATGGGACTGGTGGATAGGGAAGGCTGGTAATGGGACTGGTGGATAGGGAAGGATTGGTAATGGGACTGGTGGATAGGGAAGGGTTGGTAATGGGACTGGTGGATAGGGAAGGATTGGTAATGGGACTGGTGGATAGGGGAAGGATTGGTAATGGGACTGGTGGATAGGGAAGGGCTGGTAATGGACTGGTGGATAGGGGAAGGATTGGTAATGGGACTGGTGGATAGGGAAGGGTTGGTAATGGGACTGGTGGATAGGGAAGGTTGGTAATGGGACTGGTGGATAGGAAAAGGATTGGTAATGGGACTGGTGGATAGGGGAATGGTTGGTAATGGGACTGGTGCATAGGGTAAGGATTGGTAATGGGACTGGTGGATAGGGGAAGGATTGGTAATGGGACTGGTGGATAGGGGAAGGATTGGTAATGGGACTGGTGGATAGGGGAAGGATTGGTAATGGGACTGGTGGATAGGGGAAGGATTGGTAATGGGACTGGTGGATAGGGCAAGGATTGGTAATGGGACTGGTGGATAGGGGATGTGTTGGTAATGGTACAGGTGGATAGGTGAAGGATTGGTAATGGGACTGGTGGATAGGGAAGGATTGGTAATGGGACTGGTGGATAGGGAAGGATTGGTAATGGGACTGGTGGATAGGGGAAGGATTGGTAATGGGACTGGTGGATAGGGGAAGGATTGTTAATGGGACTGGTGGATAGGGGTAGGGTTGGTAATGGGACTGGTGGATAGGGGAAGGATTGGTAATGGGACTGGTGGATAGGGGAAGGATTGGTAATGGGACTGGTGGATAGGGGAAGGATTGGTAATGGGACTGGTGGATAGGAGAAAGATTGGTAATGGGACTGGTGGATAGGGAAGGATTGGTAATGGGACTGGTGGATAGGGAAGGATTGGTAATGGGACTGGTGGATAGGGAAGGTTGGTAATGGGACTGGTGGATAGGGAAGGATTGGTAATGGGACTGGTGGATAGGGAAGGTTGGTAATGGGACTGGTGGATAGGGAAGGATTGGTAATGGGACTGGTGGATAGGGGAAGGATTGGTAATGGGACTGGTGGATAGGGAAGGATTGGTAATGGGACTGGTGGATAGGGAAGGATTGGTAATGGGACTGGTGGATAGGGAAGGGTTGGTAATGGGACTGGTGGATAGGGAAGGATTGGTAATGGGACCGGTGGATAGGGAAGGGTTGGTAATGGGACTGGTGGATAGGGGAAGGATTGGTAATGGGACTGGTGGATAGGGGAAGGTTGGTAATGGGACTGGTGGATAGGGAAGGGTTGGTAATGGGACTGGTGGATAGGGAAGGATTGGTAATGGGACTGGTGGATAGGGAAGGGTTGGTAATGGGACTGGATAGGGAAGGGTTGGTAATGGGACTGGTGGATAGGGAAGGCTGGTAATGGGACTGGTGGATAGGGGAAGGTTGGTAATGGGACTGGTGGATAGGGAAGGGTTGGTAATGGGACTGGTGGATAGGGAAGGGTTGGTAATGGGACTGGTGGATAGGGGAAGGATTGGTAATGGGACTGGTGGATAGGGAAGGGTTGGTAATGGGACTGGTGGATAGGGAAGGGTTGGTAATGGGACTGGTGGATAGGGAAGGCTGGTAATGGGACTGGTGGATAGGGGAAGGGTTGGTAATGGGACTGGTGGATAGGGAAGGTTGGTAATGGGACTGGTGGATAGGGAAGGGTTGGTAATGGGACTGGTGGATAGGGGAAGGGTTGGTAATGGGACTGGTGGATAGGGAAGGATTGGTAATGGGACTGGTGGATAGGGAAGGATTGGTAATGGGACTGGTGGATAGGGAAGGGTTGGTAATGGGACTGGTGGATAGGGAAGGGTTGGTAATGGGACTGGTGGATAGGGAAGGATTGGTAATGGGACTGGTGGATAGGGAAGGTTGGTAATGGGACTGGTGGATAGGGAAGGGTTGGTAATGGGACTGGTGGATAGGGAAGGGTTGGTAATGGGACTGGTGGATAGGGGAAGGGTTGGTAATGGGACTGGTGGATAGGGAAGGGTTGGTAATGGGACTGGTGGATAGGGAAGGATTGGTAATGGGACTGGTGGATAGGGAAGGATTGGTAATGGGACTGGTGGATAGGGAAGGCTGGTAATGGGACTGGTGGCTAGGGGACAGTTTTGTAATGGTACTGTTGTATAGGGGAAGGATTTGTAATGGGACGGGTGGATAGGCGAAGGGTTGGTAATGGGACTGGTGGATAGGGGAAGGTTGGTAATGGGACTGGTGGATAGGGGAAGGGTTGGTAATGGGACTGGTGGATATGTGAAGGATTGGTAATGGGACTGGTGGATAGGGGAAGGGTTGGTAATGGGACTGGTGGATAGGGGAAGGATTGGTAATGGGACTGGTGGATAGGGGAAGGGTTGGTAATGGGACTGGTGGAAAGGGAAGGATTGGTAATGGGACTGGTGTATAGGGAAGGATTGGTAATGGGACTGGTGGATAGGGAAGGGTTGGTAATGGGACTGGTGGATAGGGAAGGTTGGTAATGGGACTGGTGGATAGGGAAGGGTTGGTAATGGGACTGGATAGGGGATAGGTTGGTAATGGGACTGGTGGATACGGGAAGGGTTGGTAATGGGACTGGTGGATAGGGAAGGTTGGTAATGGGACAGGTGGATAGGGAAGGGTTGGTAATGGGACTGGTGGATACGGGAAGGGTTGGTAATGGGACTGGTGGATAGGGGAAGGGTTGGTAATGGGACTGGTGGATAGGGGAAGGGTTGGTAATGGGACTGGTGGATAGGGGAAGGGTTGGTAATGGGACTGGTGGATAGGGGAAGGATTGGTAATGGGACTGGTGGATAGTGGAAGGGTTGGTAATGGGAGTGGTGGATAGGGGAAGGGTTGGTAATGGGACTGGTGGATAGGCGAAGGATTGGTAATGGGACTGGTGGATAGGGAAGGGTTGGTAATGGGACTGGTGGATAGGGAAGGGTTGGTAATGGGACTGGTGGATAGGGGAAAGATTGGTAATTGGACTGGTGGATAGGGAAGGATTGGTAATGGGACTGGTGGGAAGGACTGGTAATGGGACTGGTGGATAGGGGAAGGATTGGTAATGGGACTGGTGGATAGGGGAAGGGTTGGTAATGGGACTGGTGGATATGGGAAGGATTGGTAATGGGACTGGTGGATAGGGGAAGGCTAGGTAATGGGACTGGTGGATACGGGAAGGATTGGTAAGGGGACTGGTGGATAGGGGAAGGATTGGTAATGGGACTGGTGGATAGGGGAAGGTTTGGTAATGGGACTGGTGGATAGTGGAAGGTTTGGTAATGGGACTGGTGGATAGGGGAAGGGTTGGTAATGGGACTGGTGGATAGGGGAAGGATTGGTAATGGGACTGGTGGATAGGGGAAGGTTTGGTAATGGGACTGGTGGATAGGGAAAGGGTCGGTAATGGGACTGGTGGATAGGGAAAGGGTTGGTAAATGGACTGGTGGATAGGGATTGGTAATGGGACTGGTGGATAGGGAAGGATTGGTAATTGGACTGGTGGATAGGGGAAGGGTGGGTAAGGGGACTGGTGGATAGGGAAGGTTGGTAATGGGACTGGTGGATAGGGAAGGATTGGTAATGGGACTGGTGGATAGGGAAGGGTTGGTAATGGGACTGGTGGATAGGGAAGGTTGGTAATGGGACTGGTGGATAGGGAAGGATTGGTAATGGGACTGGTGGATAGGGGAAGGGTTGGTAATGGGACTGGTGGATAGGGAAGGATTGGTAATGGGACTGGTGGATAGGGAAGGATTGGTAATGGGACTGGTGGATAGGGGAAGGTTGGTAATGGGACTGGTGGATAGGGGAAGGTTGGTAATGGGACTGGTGGATAGGGAAGGATTGGTAATGGGACTGGTGGATAGGGGAAGGATTGGTAATGGGACTGGTGGATAGGGAAGGGTTGGTAATGGGACTGGTGGATAGGGGAAGGTTGGTAATGGACTGGTGGATAGGGAAGGATTGGTAATGGGACTGGTGGATAGGGAAGGCTGGTAATGGGACTGGTGGATATGGGAAGGATTGGTAATGGGACTGGTGGATAGGGAAAGGGTTGGTAATGGGACAGGAGGATAGAGGAAGTATTGGTAATGGGACTGGTGGATAGGGAAGGGTTGGTAATGGGACTGGTGGATAGGGGAAGGATTGGTAATGGGACCGGTGGATAGTGGTAGGGTTGGTAATGGGACTGGTGGATAGGGAAGGGTTGGTAATGGGACTGGTGGATAGGGAAGGATTGGTAATGGGACTGGTGGATAGGGAAGGATTGGTAATGGGACTGGTGGATAGGGGAAGGGTTGGTAATGGGACTGGTGGATAGTGGATTGATTGGTAATGGGACTCGTGGATAGGGAAGGGTTGGTAATGGGACTGGTGGATAGGGAAGGATTGGTAATGGGACTGGTGGATAGGGAAGGATTGGTAATGGGACTGGTGGATAGGGGAAGGTTAGGTAATGGGACTGGTGGATAGGGGAAGGACTGGTAATGGGACTGGTGGATAGAGGAAGGGTTGGTAATGGGACTGGTGGATAGGGGAAGGATTGGTAATGGGACTGGTGGATAGGGGAAGGATTGGTAATGGGACTGGTGGATAGGGGAAGGCTTGGTAATGGGACTGGTGGATAGGGTAAGGATTGGTAATGGGAATGGTGATTATGGAAGGGTTGGTAATGGGACTGGTGGATAGGGGAAGGATTGGTAATGGGACTGGTGGATAGGGTAAGGGTTGGTAATGGGACTGGTGGATAGGGGAAGGATTGGTAATGGGACTGGTGGATAGGGGAAGGATTGGTAATGGGACTGGTGGATAGGGGAAGGGTTGGTAATGGGACTGGTGGATAGGGGAAGGTTTGGTAATGGGACTGGTGGATAGGGGAAGGATTGGTAATGGGACTGGTGGATAGGGGAAGGATTGGTAATGGGACTGGTGGATAGGGGAAGGGTTGGTAATGGGACTGGTGGATAGGGGAAGGATTGGTAATGGGACTGGTGGATAGGGGAAGGGTTGGTAATGGGACTGGTGGATAGAGGTAGGGTTGGTAATGGGACTGGTGGATAGCGGAAGGATTGGTAATGGGACTGGTGGATAGGGGAATGTTTGGTAATGGGACTGGTGGATAGGGGAAGGATTGGTAATGGGACTGGTGGATAGGGGAAGGACTGGTAATGGGACTGGTGGATAGGGGAAGGATTGGTAATGGGACTGGTGGATAGCGGAAGGATTGGTAATGGGACTGGTGGATAGGGGAAGGGTTGGTAATGGGACTGGTGGATAGGGGAAGGGTTGGTAATGGGACTGGTGGATAGGGGAAGGATTGGTAATGGGACTGGTGGATAGGGAAGGGTTGGTAATGGGACTGGTGGATAGGGAAGGATTGGTAATGGGACTGGTGGATAGGGAAGGGTTGGTAATGGGACTGGTGGATAGGGAAGGATTGGTAATGGGACTGGTGGATAGGGGAAGGATTGGTAATGGGACTGGTGGATAGGGGAAGGTTTGTAAATGGGACTGGTGGATAGGGGAAGGATTGGTAATGGGACTGGTGGATAGTGGAAGGATTGGTAATGGGACTGGTGGATAGGGGAAGGATTGGTAATGGGACTGGTGGATAAGGGAAGGGTTGGTAATGGGACTGGTGGATAGGGGAAGGATTGGTAATGGGACTGGTGGATAGGGGAAGGATTGGTAATGGGACTGGTGGATAGGGGAAGGGTTGGTAATGGGACTGGTGGATAGGGGAAGGATTGGTAATGGGACTGGTGGATAGGGAAGGATTGGTAATGGGACTGGTGGATAGGGGAAGGTTGGTAATGGGACTGGTGGATAGGGAAGGATTGGTAATGGGACTGGTGGATAGGGGAAGGATTGGTAATGGGACTGGTGGATAGGGGAAGGGTTGGTAATGGGACTGGTGGATAGGGGAAGGATTGGTAATGGGACTGGTGGATAGGGGAAGGGTTGGTAATGGGACTGGTGGATAGATGAAGGGTTGGTTAGGGTACTGGTGGATAGGGGAAGGATTGGTAATGGGACTGGTGGATAGGGGAAGGGTTGGTAATGGGACTGGTGGATAGGGGAAGGGTTGGTAATGGGACTGGTGGATAGGGGAAGGATTGGTAATGGGACTGGTGGATAAGGGAAGGATTGGTAATGGGACTGGTGGATAGGGGAAGGGTTGGTAATGGGACTGGTGGATAGGGGAAGGGTTGGTAATATGACTGGTGGATAGGGGAAGGATTGGTAATGGGACTGGTGGATAGGGGAAGGGTTGGTAATGGGACTGGTGGATAGGGGAAGGATTGGTAATGGGACTGGTGGATAGGGGAAGGATTGGTAATGGGACTGGTGGATAGGGGAAGGGTTGGTAATGGGACAGGTGGATAGGGGAAGGATTGGTAATGGGACTGGTGGATAGGGGAATTTTTGGTAATGGGACTGGTGGATAGGGGAAGGATTGGTAATGGGACTGGTGGATAGGGGAAGGATTTGTAATGGGACTGGTGGATAGGGGAAGGATTGGTAATGGGACTGGTGGATAGAGGAAGGATTGGTAATGGGACTGGTGGATAGGGGAAGGGTTGGTGTTGACATGCAAGTCAATTAACAGCCATGGGCAGACAGACGGAGAGACAGAAAGTAACGCACACAAAATATAAACAGGGAAAGGATACAGACACAGACAGACATACATGGCCTGAGTAATGCACAGAACGTAAATATAGCGAAAGCATACAGACACACAGACAAAGAGACAGACAAAAAAGACACCGTAATCCAGAGTAGCTGACAGACCTAAACAGCAACAGAGAAACATACACGTACATTCAAACATACATTCACGTAAACAGACACGCTAATAGAGAGAGACAGAGATTCATGCAAACATACAGATAGACAGACAAATGGACAGATTAAAAGACAGCCACAGACACGAAATCATATAAGCATACATAAACGAAGACGGACGGACATATATACAGACAGACACAGACATACACATACGGATAGAAAAACAGAAGACTTACTGAATTCGTGTAAACATAAACAGGGAAACAAACACAGATCAACAGGGATTCATATCAACATACACTCTAACACACGTGCAGACGGGCGGGCGGGCGGACGGACAGGCACACGGACAGACAGACAGAGGATCCAGTGAGCCCGTGTAAAAACTTCATTCCCCTCAGCCGGACTAATGGCGGGCTCATCATTAATGCACAGATTCAAGCAACATTATGAAACACACCTGGGATCTGTGTTGCATATAGTGCCAAGGCTTCGTCCCAGAAAACCCACCTGTAATTAACTCTATGTTGGTGTTCCTCTTACCTACCAACCTATCTACCTGCTTGCCTGCCTGCCTGCTCTATCTCTGTCTATGCATGTCTCTCTCCCCTTCTCTCTTTCGTTGTTGTTTTGGTTGTTGTTTTGGTTGTGGTGGTTCGTGTGTTTTTTGGTTCGTCCTTCTCATCCTCATCTTTCTCTTTCTCGTTAGTCCTCTTTTTTTTTCTCTTCCTGGTCCTCCTCATCCTCGTCTTTCTCTTTCTCGTTCATGCCTTGGTTCTCCTATGCTTGATTTTTTGTCATTCCACTTGCTTTCGTCATTGTCGTTCCCCTGTTCTTCCGTCTTCTGCTTATTCTCCTCTTCTTCCCCTTCTCCTCCCCTTCGTTCTCTCCCATCCCGTTTTCCTACTTGTACTTATCATTCTCTTTCTTATCTTCTTTCTTTTCTTTCCATGCTTCATTATCTCAAGTGCAAAAACAAGAAATAAGGCAAATCATCAACATGTTAATCACTCACATCTCCATCTCACGTTTTAAGGCCGAAAATAAATCTAAGGAAAGCAATACTGAAGCAGTTTTACATCGGACACACGCACCCTAAAGTGAAAAAAAAAAGAATATTCCCCCTCGTTTTTAGCATCCATAGAGGAGTGAGAGAGAGATATAGAGATAGGGAGGGAGAGGGCGAGGGCGTGGAGCCGTGAGATAGTGAGAGTGTGCGAGAGAGCGAGCTAGGAAGAGCACTACAAGCCGAGGTGTTACAGACAGGTGGCGCGCTAAGCCTGAGTCCCGCCCTTCGCCCTCACGCACTCCACATTAATCATTCAACACGCCGTTTGTTCACCTGTTCAGCCTCCGTGTTTTGTTCAATATTTGAGTCCGACACCCGGCAGCCCTGTCTTACACGCCCGCACGGCCCCACACCCCGCCGGAGGGACACGGAGGATTCATGGACACTGCAGCCGTGATCCTTTGGGCGGCGAAGGGCTGCGAGGGCCGGCGAGCCTCCCTGAGCGGTCGACGTGTTCTTTGCGACGACATGGCGTACGGAGGGCCCCATGGAGTTACCTTTTCGGCGTTGTCATTTTTTTTTGTTGTGAAATAAAGGAAAGTTTGAGTGTTTTATGTTTTTTGGTGTTGATAAGTATGATTTTTTTAGGGTCCAGTTATGTGTCTTGTTATCGTTCTTTTTGTTTTATGTCTATAATGAAAAAAAAGGTATATAAGTAAAGGTTGCTAAAGAGAAAATAATAGCGAGTGTTTTTACCGTAATTGTGGGGAAAAGGGGAAGGTTAAAAGCATTCATATTCAGGCCCTGCATATGAACACACACACACACACACACACACACACACACACACACACACACACACACACACACACACACACACACACACACATGAGCACTTTGTTTTAGATGTTTATTCAGGCTACACGTGGTTTGCAGAGGTTTTGTGTTTTCATGAAAGTTGAGTCGCTGTTGTCATGTAAACGCGAAGAAAAAAAAAGTCCTGAAAATGTATCGAGTTGTAAAAATGCTTAAAACAAAAATGTCTCACCACGAATACCTGGAAATGTTGTTGTTGGGTCACCGTCTTTGTAAATAATAATAAAAAAAGATAAATTGAGGCGAAAATCAAGAACAGCCTGCAGTTTTTTTTGCGGAAACAAGTAGGACACACACACACACACACACACACACACACACACACACACACACACACACACACACACACACACACACACACACACACACAATTACCCTTCCTTATCCCCTTACACATGTACGTACACATCACCACTTTCACCCTTCCCCCCCCCACCATACATCACTCCCTCACACACCCTGGACTCAACACCACCACCACCACTACCACTACCACCACCACCACCTCGCTCCTCATTGAGATTTACGACTTTGAGGGTTGGTCACCTTATCATATTTTGGGCAACCCGCGCGTGTATAGTGACCAATTAACGCCCGCCCCTCCCTCGACGCGGCCTGCCCATAACAGCCAATAGGATTTCAGGGAACAGGCGGTCCAGGTTTATGGGGGATCAAGCGAGGTTTATGCGCAGCTCTTAGTCAAGGCGACAGCCCGGGGCGTCATCCGCTGACAGACAAATTACCTTAATAGGATGAAACTGCAGTGCCGGGTTACTCGCCTCAAGCTCTTCCAGGTTTCCACGGTTTCCCCTTCTGAGGGTAAGCGTCTCCGAATGCCTGCTTGGAGTGTCATACAAGGGGAAATTAAAGGGGAAATGGGCGACACGTGGCCTGCAGGTGTGCGGAGACAGAGGGACATGACAGGTAAAAGGTGGTTCAGTATTTCTTTTCTTCTTTCTCTCGTTTTGTTTTAAGTTCCCCGTCAGTGCGATTGTGATCCCTCCTCCCCGATATGTCGTGTGGCCGTGCTGTCCTGCTCCTGCTGCACTCCTGATGGTGCTGTGCTGCTAATTATTTCATGCAGGGGTGGCGGAAGTGGTAGTGGTGGTGGTGGTGGTGGTGTATTTAAGCAGCGTCGTGGTCGTGTGTCCTTGGTGTGGTGTTCGGCTTTTTGTGAGGGGAAGGAACGTGGTCCTCAGGGTCGTCCAATTACCCGGACTGAACCTTCCTTTCTCGGAGGCGGAGGAACGGACGGAGGCTTTAGGATTATTTTCACTGTGTCCTCCGAGGGTTCCGTCACGAGTCCCGGCGCTTTAAAGTGTAGTCTTGTGTTAAAGAGTCCTCCTAAAGACTCTGATTCTGTAGTTTGTTATGGTTGTTACTTGTGTTGAGTAAGAGAGATTGGGTCCTAAAAAGGTTATAGTTTTTGTGAGTCTTGGCTCTGGAAAACGTAATGTTACTTAACTGTTACGACTGAAGCGGTTTATTATTGTTACGGTTGTTTCTTATTTTGTTACTTGTGCTTCGTTGGAAACATCGGTACTAAGAGGGTTGTGTTTCATTGCGGGTCTTGGCTTAGGAGACCGCCATGCTGTGACTTTTATTAATGTTAAGTTTTTTTTATAATATTGTTAGAGCTTTATACTTTCCTATAAGGTTTTCATTTGTGCTGGTTTAGATATATTGTCCTGAAAGGGTTATCTTGCCACGGGTCTTGGTTCTTTAAACTGCAATGTCATGAAACTGGAATATAAAGTTTATGGAGAGAGTTTCATTTGTTTTTCTACGGTTTACAAGCGTTTTGATAGATACATTCATTGAACGGCTCAGTATATTTGGTTCTGTACTGTTGGAATTAAGCTGAAGTAAAAGATCTGTTCTTTTAGCGTGATGGGACTATACTGTCCTTAAATTTGACCTCACTTTTGTCTACTCAATCAGTACTCAAATACTGGAGCAGCGCTTGGCTGACTTTTGCTTTCTGTTGTTTTATGCCTTTCAATTGTTTTCATATACGTAAAAAAGAAAAAAGGTAAAGGAGCGGTGCTAAAACTGTCACGTTCGCTGTGTGTCCGTGTAAGAAAGCCGCCTGGGAGGCCTCGGTACATTACTCCTTCTAGTGTCGGGGTCAGGCGGAAGGAAAATGACTGTTGGCCTCAGCGTCTCCCGTAGCCTCGGTGGATCATAAGGTCACGTTAAATGCATGACTCGTGGAGGCATTACGAGGCATGTCATTACTGTTCGGCGATTACCGCTTCATTGCTCTCTTATTTTTGCATTCAGAAATTTGTCGACGATTTAATATTTTTCCCTTTTTATTTATGTCGCTAACATTTTCATTTATCTCTACAATTTTTAGCGTCCTTCTTTCCTGTTTTTTACCCTTGTGTTTCCGCCAGTGCTATTTTGTCTCCAAGCCAAAGCAAACTGGGAAAAAAGATTGAAAAAAGGCAGCAGAAAAAAAACGGACAAGGGTGGTGAGGTGAGGTGAGTCGAGGCGAGGCGCGGCGAGGTGTTCCGTATGTTAGCAGCGGTCGGGAGGGGGGCGCCGCGCCAGGCCACAACACAACGGTGAAAAATGGACGAATTACCACGTGACGCCCCGCCAGCCACTCCCTCGAGGGCTGCACGGCTCCCCTAGCTCGTGTGGCTCTGTTGGGCATCTTGGCACCCTGCGGCGGCCCGTGTAGCGGCTGGACCACGCCTGTTCCTCTCCCCACGTGAGGCTGACTCGCTAATGCCGCCATGGAGGAGGGTGAGGCGGACATGGATAATAGAGTAGCACGGTGTGTACGGCGGACCTCCACCCCTCGACCCGCACCCCTCCTACCCTGCACTAAGCCCCACCCAGCCCCGTTTTGCCCCGTTTTGACCCTTTCCAGTCCGTTTCTTTTCCGGGATAAGTCACGTTCTACCTTTGCCACCGTTTCGTCCCTATGTGAATTATTCGTTCCTCAAAGTCCCAATCTGCGCCTTCCCTTCGTTTTTTCGTCCATTTGTAGTTTCTCTTCATGTCCCAAAGTCCTAATCTGTGTTTCTTAGGTCCGTATCGCCCCTTTATGAGATTCCTACCTTGAGTATCTGTAAGGCACTAATGTAGATAAAATCATCCATAACCACCTAAAAACCAGTAACATATCGTCCAACCCTTCTCCAGCCTTCCCACCTCTTCCAGTCACTCCTTGCATCCTTAACCCCGTACCCTTGTCTCACCTCGCCTAACCGCATCCTATCCCTTCCTAAAACATCTTTCTTATCCCCAAGCCACAACCAAGTTAAGTTCTGATGCCTTTTTTTTGTTCGTTTGACCCCTAAGTTTTCCCCCACCTATCATACTTTACCCCCATTTTCTCTCGCCCCGTCTCTCTGTTAGCCCCACCTCGCCTCTATCCTTCTCCGTTCCTGCCTCCTCCTATCCTGCCCCGCCCTAGATTACATATGTATAGTGCGGGATGCATAGGGCAAGGGTGTGTTTGCTTTACTGTTTAGTCTCATTTCGTTTACATCTGTTTAGTGTGGGTTTATGATTCTAGTGCTTGTCAGTTTTTCCGGTCAGTTGTCCCATTGTGCGCGAGGCAAAGCTACGGTGGAAGAATTTGTCTCTGTAATGCGTGGAAAATGATAAGCTTTAGTGGTTTGTTTTTCATTAAGGCAGAAGACTAATGCGTCCAGAGTACAGGATTTTTGTAGTGCTTGAAGCTAATGAACACGACGTATGATCCGACGCACACACACACACACACACACACACACACACACACACACACACACACACACACACACACACACACACACACACACACACACACACACACACACACACACACACACACGAACGCACAAACGCACACAAAGGTCACCTCAAATCAATAATAATATCACAGTCAGTTTCCGAAAGGTAATTTCATGTCTTTTCTCGGAAACTGATGGAACAGTTCTCAGTTTTTTTTTGTGTTATTGTTTTTGTTTATACGTTTATGGAGGAAAGTTTTCTTTTTATTGTTTTTTATTTGTATTTGTCTTGTATATTTGCTTCTCTGTCCGTATATTTGTCTGGCTGTCTACCGATATCTACGTCTGCTCTATCTGTCTCTTTGTTTGCCTAAACCACCTATCTGTCTGCCAACCTGACCATCCGTCAGTCCATTTGTCTGTCTGTCTGTCTGCCCGTCTGTCTGTCTGTGTTCCTAACTTCCTGTCCGTCAGCGTGTCTAGGTGGGCGGCAGGCAGGTGGGTCACCAGCCTGGACAGGTGCGGTCAGGCCAGTCAGTCACAGGGGCGGGGCCTAGCAGAGGGAGGCAGGGTGGCACTGTGGCGTGCTAAGAGCCTTGAGGGGTGACAGGAGGCGGGGGGACAGGGGAGAGGCACGGAGTGTGGCACCGTCGTGGAGATGTTTTCATGTATTATAAATCTTTGATCGGGATGTGTTTGCGTCGGGGCTCCGCGCCGTCTCTGCCACGCCGTGGAGCCGCGGCGGTGGCGGGGGGCGGGGGGTGACGCGCGGCGAGCCACCGCGGCCCGCTGCTTATTGAAGCACTAAAGCATTTCCCATCTAATTAATTATTTCGAAAGCCAAATGTCGAAAACATACAAGGCCAGTGTATATGTAAATATTTTATGCGATAAAAATGTATAAAATACATCATTTGTTCATATTTATAATTCAGAGGCTGAGTTTTCATGCCAAGAAGTAAATAACTAACGTCATTATCTTTGTATGACGCTTTTAGTGGAGGCTCACAAGTTAAAAGTCCGGGAAAAAATAGTGCAAGTCACTCATAATTTAAGATTAAATCTGCAGCCCGTTCCTTGTACACTCGAAATATTTGTTTCGTTTTAAAACCTCAGGAAACGAAAATTAAATAAAAACAAACACCCAAAGGAAAACTCTTTGAATATTTTGATATTATTTCCTTTAGAGAGAGAAAAGATCATCCGGCATCCATGTTTGCCTCCACATGAAGCATGTTCCCTGGCGGGCAAAAAAGGAATATTTATCAGTTTATCTCGCGAGGGGAAGATGAGGCTGCGGCACATACCCCCTCACCTGCGACAGACACCTGAGGGACGCACACACCGCTCATTACGGCCACAGGAAAGGAAATCTGGCGCAGGAGAATTTTTGGGGCGCGATGGAACGAAGAAACTTGCTCGTGGGTGTCTGGGCGTGGCGGCGCGCGGAGAGAACCTGTGGCCTGGTGGCTCGCTTTCTGACACTAGAGACCGGCGCTTGACTCCCTGCGCTGTGGTGTTCGTCTTAGATGTCTATATGGAAGTCATGTTACCTTTGACTGACGTTTGGCTGAAAATTCTTACAACGTTGCGCTGAATCGAAAATTATAAACTGCCTCTCCTGTGTTCCTTTCCAACTCCATTTACCACTTACATATAAGCAGCAACAGGGGCAGAATCCTTGGTCTATCCATTTTTGTTTCCTGGACCATTCATCCATTTACATCCAAATATTGTGCCATCCATCTATTAGTTCTTCTATTCGTTATTTCATTGCCTCCACATCCACTCTTTTGTTCATCCGTTTCTGCTTCCACTTTCCACCTCTCTCCCATATATTGCGCATGTACAAGTTAATATGAAACATACATTACACAGTCCTTACATCCCTTTCGTTTAATAATATCAACTTCAGATACCAATCTCCCTTGCGTTCAATCATCCATTCGTCGCCCCTCTCTCTTATGTAAGTTAATAGAGGAGGATAATATACCAGAATAGAGGAATATTCTTCGTAAACTATTTTTCTTCATTTCAAGCGCGCCATTAACAACACACACACACACACACACACACACACACACACACACACACACACACACACACACTCACACTCACACACACACACACACACACGGCACCAACCACGCGTTGTCTACCTCCTCTGTTCTATTGAAAGACAGAAAACCTTGCAAGCTTCAGTATTGTTGTGTAACTGTGAAATGCTACTTTTTTCGTCGACGTCCTTTTTTCTTGATGGCATTTCCCGCTAATAAATGAACAGGTGACATATTACAACACCAGTAGCAATCTCTCTCTCTCTCCTTTTTTTCTGGACAGGTAATCAGATTGTGCAATAAACAAGCCGCTCGCCGCCTCGCCACACCTGCGGGCGATACTCAGGTGAAAAGTTTCCTTCGCACGTACACACACAAAAAAAAACCCCTACTAACAAACACCGCCATACACTGAACCTCGTGCCTGTGTGTGTGTGTATGGGGGGAGGGTGTTGGGAGGGGTGGAGTGTGTGTGTGTGTGTGTGTGTGTGTGTGTGTGTGTGTGTGTGTGTGTGTTTAAGGGGAGGTTAGGTCCATGTGTGTGTGTGTGTGTGTGTGTGTGTGTGTGTGTGTGTGTGTGTGTGTGTGTGTGTTTAAGGGGAGGTTAGGTCCATGTGTGTGTGTGTGTGTGTGTGTGTGTGTGTGTGTGTGTGTGTGTGTGTGTGTGTGTGTGTGTGTGTGTGTGTGTGTGTGTGTGTGTGTGTGTGTGTGTGTGTGTGTTTAAGGGGGAGGTTAGGTCCATGTGTGTAAGTAAGTAAGTAAGTAACTATTTATTGCTATTAATATATACACACTTACAAAATACAGGCTAGTCAGTAGTGTAGCAACTGTTTGTCGAGCCGAGACTCCCTGACAGACAGATATCAATATACAGGACTGCAATCAGCGTGCATGTTTTTCAAATTCATAATTGTTTGCAAGTACAATATTTTTAGTTTGGCAAAGTTTATATGAACAAAGAATAAGGAAAATGTTATAATTGTTTACGTAAAGGAGACAAAAAAAAAAGATACAAAATGAGCTACTCAGTACTAACAATAAGAAACAACAACAATAACAATGAATTGAACATAACAATCATGACAATAACAGCATGAAAGATAATCTTATTGATAATAATAATAATAATATTAATAATAATAATAATAATAATAATAATAATAATAATAATAATAATAATAATAATAATAATAATAATAATAATAATAATAATAATAATAATAATAATAATAATAATAATAATAATAATAATAATAGTAAGAAGTAAAAATAAAGGAATAAAGGAATAAATAGATAAACATACTGACCAGACCAAAAATATAACCTCCTTCCAACTACGGTGGCGGAGGTAATGATAATAATAATATCAAAAATAATTGTAATAATACTAATTCTAATAACAATGATCATGTCAACAGTAGTAACAATAAGTAACAAGGCTATCATTGTCAGTGGTGTCCCTTTTTATGCTGTACTTCAGAACGCTGAAGAGAGAGAAGATGATTCTTTATTCCCTTCTTGAATGAGTTAATATTGGTAGATTTAATGAGCACCTTATAATTAATTGGAAGGCTGTTAAATAGTTTAGGAGCGAGACGTAACACACTGTTTTTGAATAGAGTTGTTCTAAAAGATGGGCATGCCAAATCAACATTATTACTTCGAGCTCTGCAGGGATTATTGACATATTTAAAAATTTAATTTCCTTTATAATTTACCATTTTATATATTAATAATAATGAAAAAAGATTATGAAATGATTTATAGTTTAAAAAACTCGTTGAAGAAAAGATGGGAGTGACAGATTCATACTTATTCAAATAGAGAATACATCTGAACACTTTCTTTTGAGTTGATATTACCTTGTTTAAAAAAGATGGCCATGTACTTCCCCACACAGATACACAGTAGGTGAGGTGAGGGTAACATAGGGTGTAGTATATGCTAGTTAAGGCGTCAGAAGTAAGGTTGTGTCAATTTCATACAAGACTCCACAATTTTTTGAAATTTTTAAGCATACGTCATCAATGTCGTATTTCCAATTAAGATTTCTATCTATGTGAATTCTAAGAAACTTAGTGTGTTCGACTTGATTTAATGGTGTATCTTCTAATATGACAGGAGGCAAGTGATAGTTCTGGGAACGATTCTGAAAGAACATATAATCTGTTTTTGAGACATTGAGTTTAAGTTTATTAGATTTAACCCATATATTAAAGTGGTTTAATTCAGTTGTTAAAGTGGAGTGTAGAGAATTCATATCTTTATCAGCTAACAGGAGGTTTGTGTCATCAGCATAAATAATGAAATGACATTTTTTGCTAGCATTTATAATGTCATTAATGTATATAAGAAATATAATTGGTCCTAATACAGATCCCTGTGGTACACCTTTAGATATGTTCTTAAAATCAGATGATTGATTATTGCAGAATACGGATTGGGATCTGTTACTAAGGTAGCTACGAAATAATTGAAACGGCACACCTCTAATACCAATGTGGGTTAGTTTATCAAACAAAATATTATTATTAAGCGTATCAAAAGCTTTAGAGAGGTCAATTAAAATCCCCACAACGAAAAGTTTCTCTTCAAGAAATTTGTAAACATTATTTATAAAGTGTAATATAGCAGTTTCTGTTGAACGGTTAGAACGAAAGCCATACTGAAATGTGGTTAAGAGATTATTGTTCTCAAGATAATGTACTAAACGGGTTGCAATAACTTTTCATAGATTTTACTAAATGTTGACAAGATAGATATTGGACGATAATTATTTATATTATTTCTAGCACCGGACTTAAATATAGGAATTATTTTAGCCTTTTTTAAGTGATCTGGAAAAATACCTATCTTTAGTGAAAGATTTATTACACGAGTTCATGGAAGTGCTAGTGAAGCAGATGCAGATTTCAATATCATTGGAGAAAGTTCGTCGTAACCCGGAGCGTTAGTGTTCAGAGCATGTAGATAACCAGTGACTTCAGTGGAATTTGTTGGAGACATGTACATACAAAAATGTGGTGTTGGGTTTAAATGTTTAGTGTAATCAGTCAAATTCGATTCTGTATTACCAGATTTTAAAAAATGTTCATTAAATGCATCACTGACATTTGAGCAAGGTGGGTCAAGGAATATTTCATGACTTGTTGACTTATTAGTTTTTCCAAGAAGGGAATTTATAGTTTTCCAATGAATCTTTGGGCTGCCTTGATTGTCTTTAAGAGAATATTTATAATAATTATTTTTTGCTGTTCTCAAAAGCTTCGTTAAATTGTTCCTGTACTGTCTATAGGTTTCTTTGTATGTGATTGGCCACCTTTTTGCTAGTCTGGCTAATCTGCTTTTTTCAGTAATGTTTCTTTTTAGGGCTGATGCTATGTATGGATTTATTGTGTGCCTTTTATCTAGTCTCACTCTTTTTAATGGAAAATACTGATTAAATATTTTGTTAAACTCAGAGAATAGTACATTAAATGATTCATTAGGACAATTACACTCAAATACATTGCTCCAGCCTAGTTGTTGCAGATTGTGGTTGAAGTTAAGAAGTGCTTCATCATTTATAAGTATGTGTGTGTGTGTGTGTGTGTGTGTGTGTGTGTGTGTGTGTGTGTGTGTGTGTGTGCGCGCGCGTGTATGTACTTCTCTCACACATAACTTTTTTCTCGTTCACCCGCCCACTCGCCCCCCAGTCCCTCCCTTCTCCGCCGCCTCCTCGTCCATACCCATTGCATATATACACATTTTCGAATAAAAATAATTCGTGTACATTCAGATGCATTTTTCCTCCATGAGGCTTATTACGCTGCAGATTTTTATATCATGTGGTGACTTTTCTCTTACCAACACCGCATTACTGGCCTTTTTACGGGGCAGCGCTGAAGTAACAAAATCATTACGCCACTTGCGGAGGAGGAAACACGGAACACGAGAACCGAGGCGAACACGTACACATGCTCTTCGATTTTGTTGCGCATATAATAGGTGGAATCGACTCCCCAATCAGTTAAGTAATATCTAATTATGTGATGCATTTCAACCGGAAATTACAAATCTCATCTTTTGCTGACTCATCTTCCTCGAGGGTTGACGTTTTGTATTATCTCCTTGTTTTTACCTCTCAGATGTTATCCATATACGAAGGCCTTGTTCGTCCTGGAATGTAGTATGCATCTCGTGTGTGTTAGGGGGAGGGGGACTCCACACAGTCATTTTGGAAGGAGTGGGGTCAAAGACTTTTTATTTTATCTCATCAACGCTTCTCTTCTTACTGGTAGTCTTCTGCCTCTTAAACTCCACTGCAGTGTTGCCTCTCTTTCTATCTTTTATCAATATTTTCATACTGACTCTTCCTCTGAATTTGTTAACAGCATGCCTCCTCTCCCGCGGCCCTTCTGCACACGACTTCCTACTGTCGCTCATCCCTGTGCTTTCCAAATTCCTAATGCAAGAATTAACCAGCATTTTCATTCTTTCATCCCTTTGGCTGGTAAACTCAGGAACAGCCTTTCTGTATCTGTATTTCCTCCTGCCTACGACTTGCACACTTTCAGGGGAGGAGTATGAAGATCACCTTAAAATGACTGATATATACTTTGAACTCGTTTGATAACACTTTTTCAAGAACTGCCTCCTTTCCTGAAAAAAAAATACTCTATAGTCCGTAAGTGAAATCGAGTCTCCATTTAAGTCATATTATATTTTTAGTCCCAAGGGGAATCGATTTCTATGTTTAGTCCTTTAAGGAGGTACAGCATGTCCTAAGTGGAATCGAGTCTTCCTTTTTAGTCCATTATTATTCGTATCGTCCCTTTGAGATGTACGGCAGACGCCACCCTTTGTGAGACCCTCAATGCCGCCCTCTCGTTAACCTTCCCCCTTCATGGCAGTCCGGCAGCCCTTCGCCTCATTATAGACCCCCTGCCGATGCACACTGGATCGCCCCTCCCTCCCTCCCTCTCTCACTCCTTCACGCCCCCTTAAGTCTATACATGCCCCCCCCCTCTCCATCAACCTCGCCTCCCGTTTTCTAAGTCTCGTTTCTCTCCCACGTCTCTGGTTACGCGTTTGTTATGTTCTCTCTCTCTCTCTCTCTCATACACTCTACACAAGTGCTTTTCTCAAGTCACCTAATCCTCTTTCCTTCCTTTCAGGTAAACTAACCTCCTCCTGCTCCTCCTCCTCCTCCTCCTCCTCCTCCTCCTCCTCCTCCTCCTCCTTCTCTTCCATCCTCTTATTACCTTTATTCCTTCGTCCACTTCTCCATCTATTGCTCCCTTTCTCCTCCTCCTCCTCCTCCTCCTCCTCCTGATCCTCCTCCTCCTCCTCCTCCTCCTCCTCCTCCTGATCCTCCTCTTCCTCCTCCTCCTCCTCCCCCTCCTCCTCCTTCTCTTCCATCCTCTTATTACCTTTATTCCTTCGTCCACTTCTACATCTATTGCTCCCTTTCTCCTCCTCCTCCTCCTTCTCCTCCTGATCCTCCTCCTCCTCCTCCTCCTCCTCCTCTTCCTCCTCCTCTTTCTCTTCCTTCCTCTTATTACCTTTATTCCTTCGTCCACTATCTATTGCTCCCTTTCTCCTCCTCTGCTCCTCCTCCTCCTCCTCCTCTTCCTCCTCCTCTTGCAGACTCCCTTCATACCCCTTTTTCTTCCTCACTTATCTTCTCTATCTTACCCCCATTTTCTTCTTTCTCTTCTCCTCCCCCTATACTGCCCCTCTTTCTTTATTTTCTCTTTCCTCCTCCTCCTCCTCCTCCTCCTCTCCTCCAATACAGACTTGTTTCCTCCTCTGTCACTCCCTATTTCTACCACGGCTGCCATTTCCATTTTTCTTTTCTTCCACTTTCCCTCTCCTTTTATTTCCTCTTTTTCCAATTTTCTTTTCCTCTTTTTTTCATCTTTCCATTATTGTTTTCTTTCACTCGTCTTCAGTTTGCTCTTTTTCTGTTTTTTTTCCCACTTCCTTTTTTGATATTTTTTCTCTTTCATTCTTCTTCTATTTCTTTTTTTTTTATTTCGTCTGCTGTTCTTCCTTACATGGTTTCCTCTTTGAACAGTGATGCAAAGATTTTACTATTATTTATTTTTTGATGTGATTTTGTAGCCCATTGATGACTGGTTTTCTTTTTTGCATGGTTGTATTGTTGGGTATTTTCTTTTTTTCTTTTCTCACTTGTTCCCCGTTTCTTCGATTGGTTTCTATTTCCATTTCTTTGTCTCTTTCTCTGTTCTCCCTCCCATCTTTATTCCGTCTCGTTTTCTACATAGCCGCGTTTTAGCTGTGTGTGTGTGTGTGTGTGTGTGTGTGTGTGTGTGTGTGTGTGTGTGTGTGTGTGTGTGTGTGTGTGTCTCTCTCTCTCTCTCTCTCTCTCTCTCTCTCTCTCTCTCTCTCTCTCTCTCTCTCTCTCTCTCTCTCTCTCTCTCTCTCTCTCATTTCTTTCTCTTTTTCTCTCTGTCCTTTTGAGAGAGAGAGAGAGAGAGAGAGAGAGAGAGAGAGAGAGAGAGAGAGAGAGAGAGAGAGAGAGAGAGAGAGAGAGAGAGAGAGAGAGAGAGAGAGAGAGAGGCTGGGGGGAGAAAATCAGCTAATCTAGATGAGTCACCGATTAGGGGAAATGGGTCTGAGAGGAGACACATGAATAAGGAAGCGGCGGGGGGATAGGAGACCATAAAAGAAACAAAGAAACCGTAAAAAATGAAAGGAGGGAAAAAGGAAACCGTGGGAAATAATGAAAAAATACGAAATCAAGACGTTAGAAAAAAGAGACAGGAGAGCAAACAAGAAAAAATGAAATAACAAAAAATATAGATAGAATAATAGACATGAAAAAAGCAATGTGGGGAAAAAACGAACTAGGAAGACATGGAGGAGATTGATTATAAATGAAACACCTAACCTAACCTAACCTAACCTAACCTAACCAAGAAAACTGTAAATTATGAAAGGAAGCAAATGGGAAAACGTGGGAAATAAAAAAAAGACGAAAATGAGACGTTAGAAAGAAAAAAAGACACAAAGGAAGACAAGAAAATGTGAAATAAGAAAACAATATAGATAACCAGGAAGAGTTACACGTATGAAAAGAAGTAAAGGCCGAACTGGGAAGAGATGAAGGAGGTAGAAGATTATAAATGAAATAACGGAACCGGAATAATGAAAGGAAACAAAAGGGAAACCGCGGGAAATAAAAAAAAGAAAAGACGTTAGAAAGATAATACTGAAAGAAAGACAAGAAAAATATGAAACAAAAAAAAAATGGAGGTAGACAGAAGAAGTGACGAACATGAAAACAATAGAAAGCGGAAGACATCGAACGAGATTAGGAAAGAAAAACTGAGGAAAAAAACGAAATGAAGTTAGAGAGACTAGGATAACAAAGACAGGAAATAATGGAGCGATAAGGATAACAAAGACAAGAAATAGTGGAGCGATACGGATAACAAAGACAAGAAATAGTGGAGAGATAAGGATAACAAAGACAAGAAATAGTGGAGAGATAAGGATAACAAAGACAAGAAATAGTGGAGAGATAAGGATAACAAAGACAAGAAATAGTGGAGAGATAAGGATAACAAAGACAAGAAATAGTGGAGAGATAAGGATAACAAAGACAAGAAATAATGGAGCGATAAGGATAACAAAGACAAGTAATAGTGGAGCGATAAGGATAACAAAGACAGGAAATAGTGAAATAACAACAACAACAAAAATATACAGGCAAAGAAAAACATATGAAAAAGAACTAGAAACAGGAAAACACCGAACGACATAAATAAACACAAAAAACACATACAAACCAAACCAAACAGAATGAGAAAATAAACACACACACACACACACACAGACACATACACACAACAGAGAAATAGAGAAACAGACCCACACACTTTTACCACCTAAATAATGAGCTGGGTGGGGGGGAGGGGAGGAGGGAGAGGAAGGGAGGGGAGAGGAAGAACGAGGGGGGAATACGGGAGGAAGAAAGGGGGAGGCAGGACCGAATAGGGGAGGGAGAGGGGGAGGCGTACTATAGGAGTGGGAGTGTGGGGGAGTGTGGGTGGGGGGAGGGGGGTAAGGGAGGGTGGGAGTGAGAAGTTTGGGCTATCTGACAACTCCCTAACTCCCGGCAACAGAGGCTAATGAACCAATTAGAGGAGCGCAATCAAGAAGGGGCGCACTTCAACTGGTTCTCCCGTGTAATCGCCTCCTCCTCGTTAGGCTGTCTCGCTGATGGTGGCCGAGGGGAGGAGGAGGAGGAGGAGGAGGAGGAATGGTGGTGGAAGGATACGGGAGGCAGTGGTGGCGTAGGAGGAGGAGCAAGGGAACGGGAGAGGGGGGAGAAGAAGGAGGAGGAGGAGGAGGAGGTGTAGTTAGGGCAAGGAGGAGAAGGAAGGAGGGACGGGGGGGGGGGGCAAAAGGAAGACATGGGGGTTGAGTAAAGAGGAGGTGGAGGAGTAGCAGGAGACGAAGTGGGTGAGAAAGAGGAGGAGGAGGAGGAGACAAAGAGGGAGAAGTGTAGGTAACAGGGTAAGAACAAGGGACAAGGAGGGAAGAGAGAGGAGAGACGAGAGCTGTAGAAGAGGAGGAGGAGAGTTGTAGAGGAGAGGAAGAAAGGAAGAGGACAAAGAAGAAGAGAGGAAATCAGAAGTAAAGAGCAGGTGGACAAAGACTTAGAGAGGGAAGAGGAAAAAAAAACAGGAGGAGGAGGAGGAGAAGGAGGAGGAGGAGGAGGAGGAGGAGGAGGAGGAGGAGGAGGAGGAGGAGGAGGAGGAGGGGGGAAGGGAAGGAATTAGAAGACGGAGGAATAAGTTTTAAGTAAGGGAAAGAAAAAGAAGGGAAGAATAGGGTGGGAACGAGACATGGAGGTGATTCGAGGAGAAGAAATAGGAGGAGGAGAAGAAGGAGGAGGAGGAGGAGGAGGAGGAGGAGGAGGAGGAGGAAGCCTGAGGAAACGAAGAGACAACAGAGGACGGAGGTTGTTGGCATTGGTGTGAGAGAGAGAGAGAGAGAGAGAGAGAGAGAGAGAGAGAGAGAGAGAGAGAGAGAGAGAGAGAGAGAGAGAGAGAGAGAGAGAGAGAGAGAGAGAGAGAGAGAGAACAGAACAAAAAAAGAAGAGCTCGGGTAGGAAGGAGGAAATTAGGGAAGTGAGGCCAAACTTTTAAGGAGCGAAGCTAAATAAACAAAAAGAGGAGAAAAGAGTTAATTAGACAAGGGAGAAAGGAGAGGAGTGGAGAAGGGAAATGAAGAGAGGCGATGAAGAGGAAGAGAAGGGGAAGAACCGAGAGGAAACTGAGCGTAAGGAGAGGGAAAATCTGAGATGCACGGGACATTTGCCGCGGATAATGAAAGGAATGACGGAGTGAAAACTGCGAAAGAATTTGGCCGCGGGGGAAAGCGTCGAGACAAGTCCATTAATTCGTGAGGGAGCGGCGGGAGGCGGCGCGCGGATCATCCCTATTATGCACTTAACACGCAAGACACCGAGGCGACAGGCAATAAGTAAATAAATCATTCCTACTGTTTACTACATGCAGGCAAATGATAAAGAGTAGAAGGTTCTTATGATTCAATTAACACAGCAGTAACCAAGGCTACAAATGATAAGTGGATGACTAGCTCTTTCTATTCACGTATACAACAGACTCCCCGGAAACAACTTACAAATGAATAAATGATTATATGCCCTGAACACACGACAGATACCAAGACGACAAATAATGGATAAACAAACGCTTCTTATTATTCACAGAAGCCACAAAACCAACAAATAAAAGATGTATAAATGAGCCTTACTACAGACACTTAAGACAGACACACACTAAGTAAATAAATCCTTCCTACTATTCACAACGTAGAGCAGACAGCCTGGCAACAGTTAATAAATAATAGATGCTTCTTATTATTCACTTAAGCAACAGGCACCTTGGTAACACATGATGAATAAATAAAGGATTCTTATTCACTTAAACAACAAATAGTATATAAAATAATTATTATTCTTCGCTTTACGAGGAAAAGGTGGTACAGAATCTTGAAAAATCGTGAACTCCACTGTCTTTTGTTTTTTTATCCTTTTTCTTTGCGCGTCTACAAACAAACTTCCTCCTTTCGTTTTTATTTCTGTAGCTGAAAATTTCTGACTGTGCTCTATACTTTTTTTTTTATTCTTAGTATCCGTATCAGTATCAGCATCTCTTCTCTGTCTCTTGGCTTTATAATTTTTCTTTTCTGCACATCATCTAATATTCATTTTTTTCCTTACCCTTGTTTCAACCTCGTCTCACCCTCCATCTTTTATTCTTCTTTTTTCAACATATAAAACTAGTCTTCTGCCTTCTAAATCTTCTTTTAAACGTGTCAAAAATCACCTACTTTCTTGGTACACTTTTTTTCACGTTTCTCTCAATACTCTTACTTTCCTTCTTACTTGTTATAAAACAGTAATACGTACTCTGATACTTCCTGTTGTTTTCTCGGCATCTAAAAGCAATCTATTTTATTTTACTTTTCTTTTCCTCTTCAAGAACAAAAGCAAGAACAATAGACATGTACTTTCAACTTATTCTTGTTTCTTTTTTTTTCTGTATTTTTTCTTATACAAGGCCATCTTTCTTCTCATCTCAACATCCTCTTCAGTCTCACTCATCCACTCACCCACTTTCTGACTCACTCACACCCTACCCCCCTTCTCTCTCTCTCTCTCTCTCTTCGTCAGGTTGAAAGCGCCTGGACTGCCACGTTCAGAGACACTTGATAAATAGTTCTCTCTCGCCTCCGGAAGCTGGGCGCGAGAGGCAAATGAAATAATGATCTGGATTCAATTTGTCTTAAGCGTAAAAACCGTGAGCGTAATGAATCCGGAATCATTCGTCATTTCTTTCGTGTTTCTCTCCGTAATTTTTAATCGTCCCTATCGGAGTGTTTCCTTTGAGCTTCATTTTTCATCTTTTTTATGATATTTTTACGTCTTTTTTGGTTGAGTGTTTGCTTGGATGGATGGATGGAGGATGAGGATGTGTGTTTGGTTGACTAGTTGAGTGGTGGTGGTGTGTTGATGGCGATGGTGGTGGTAGTAGTAGTAGTAGTAGTAGTAGTAGTGGTAGTAGTAGTAGTAGTAGTAGTAGTAGTAGAAAAAAGTATTTAAGTCAACATTCTATTACATAATTCACTATCATCACCCTTAGCACCATCACAACCATCACCACTACCACTAACACCACCACTACCATCACCACCACTACTAACACCACCAACATCATCACCAACAACAAAGCCCTTTACCTCTCTCCACCACCCCTATCCTCGCGCCCTCTCATCTTCACCACCACCACCACCACCAGCACCTCGCCCCTACACCTCAGCAGTCACTCCGCGCTACTCTTCTCGACGTCATTGCCAAGTTCAATAAAGTCCTTGTCAGTCTCAGTGGGAAAGTTTGCAATTCCCAATCCATTCAGCCGACAACATTAGCTGGCAAGTTGGAAGAGGTTGCGGATGCAGAAAGAGGAAGAGGAAGAGGATGGGGAGGACATGATGATGAAGAGGAAGGAAGGGAGGGACGGAGGGAGAGGAGAGGGAGGAGGGTGATGGTGCGGCAAGAGTTGTTGGTTGGATTCAAGAGGAAGATGTTTTATAAGAGTTCTATTACCCTTTTTTGTCAAGAGTTTTTTTGAGGGTTTTATGATGGCAATGCTTCGTTATTCAAGATTAGTTCAGTGATTTCTATCTTTTCATTTCAATATCAAAAGAAATTTGTAAAGGTCATGATGTTGAGGTTAGCGAAGAATACTGAGGGTGATAAACTCAAGGACCAAATCTATATCATAAGTGCTCTAGTTTTTATATTCTATATTTTTCAAGAAGTGAGTGAAGATTTTTTTGTATCAGTGAAGTTGCAGTGAGTGAAATGTATTTTTAGTGACGGCCACAAAGTAAATATAGATACAAAGAACCTTTTTCATTCTTTTCTTAAATTATTTTTTTGACTGGAAATATGCAATGGAGGATGAAGTTAGTTAACGTGTTTCACTGATAGTCAATTGGCCAATTGTCTGGTTCGCTGGCTGACTGAGTGACTGGTTGACTGGATGTCTGACTAACAGGATTAGGTTTTGAGTGACTGCTTTCTTCTGCTTTATAATGATTTCTAAGATGGAAGTGAAGGTTTTATCTTTTCTAAATGTTCAACCGTGAAGTTCGTTTAATATGTATTTTTTAGTTGTAACCAAATGTAATAATATGAATAAAATGAAATGTTTAATATCTTCATTCATTTATTTTATGATGATGTTTACGAGCTGCCTTTTTAATGGGGCTGAAGTTGGTAAAATAATTGTTTTCTGAGTCATCGCCACTGGTAACACAATTATAAAGACTGCGTGAGGCGAGGCGCGTCCCTGCACCGGCGAGGAGTGCAGATGAAATGTTACAGGTTAATGAGTTTGCCCGGGCAGGTGTTCGCTTCCCAGCAGGTGAGGCGTTAGGTCTTCACCTGCGTGGCTCAGATGCGTCGTGGTTTCACCCACTTTGGTCTTCCCCGCCCCTTGATTATGAGTTTCTTTATGTTTGCACTAAAAAATATCCTTCAGTATTACTTCACTCAAAGAACTAATGTAACTTGTTTCTTTTTCAATTTACGACTCTAAATTGCTTGCCTACTATGTTCTTTGCGTCTTGATTAATGTGTTTCGTCTTATTCACGCTCAAGGATAACCTCTACTATTATATTTCTCAAGGAACAAAATATCTAATGTGACCTTTGATTTTTCTTTCCTTCCGCCTTCGCATCGTTTGCTTCCACGGTCTTTGCCTCGTGATTACAGGTTTCCTTCTATTTGCACACAAGAATAGACTCCAATTTAGTACATCACTCGCAGAATTAATATAACGGTTGATTTTTCTTTCGTACGTCTTATTTTCTCTCTTTCCAACCTACTTTTCCTCTTGAATATGTGTTTCCTTTCATATATTCTAAAACTTACCCCAAATTTGTCATACCAATCAACGAACTAACGTTACTCCAACTTCTTTTTATCACGTCTTGAAATCTCTTACTTGCACTGGGTTTGCCTCAAGAATACTAAATTACTTTCTATTTAACAACTGCTTGAACTCTAAATACACCCTTGTCCTTACACTCGAATAACCTTAACTTCGTCATGCCTATCAAAGAACTAACGTAACTCCAACTTCTTTTGATCACGTCTTGAAACCACTTACTCTCATGGTCTTTCCCTTTAGAATACTACATTTCCTCTTTTTTTTTTCACAGCTAAGGAAACAGCTCAAGGGCAACAAAAAAAAAAGGTGTGAAAAAAAAGCCCATCAATCGCCGCTCCCACAAAGACAAAAGCAATAAGTGGCCAAAAGAGAGGTCAATTTCAGGAGGAGAGATGTCTTGATACAGCTATTTATACGTAAAAACAATTTGAACTCTGATTACATACACCCTTTTCCATATACTTAAGTGCAACCTGTACTTTCATGGTCTTTGCCTCTCGAATCCTATATTTTCTTTCTATTTTCACTTAATAATAACTTGCTTTCTAACAAATACACCTTTTCCTTACACTCAAGATCAGCCTCCACTCGATTAGTATGTTATTCGAGGGTATTTTATTACGCTTGTTTCTTATATCATTTCTCGTCGCCCGTCTTTGGCTCAGCGTCAGGGCGAGGCTTGAGGAGGAGCGGAAATATTGATTAGACATAATTGGTGTCCCTCGAGGCGCGCATCAGCAGAACCTTTATCATAGACCCCGACAAAGGCAGGTCACTTGGGGGAGGCAGATTAAGAATGCGCTCTCTCTCTCTGTCTCCTCTCTCTTTCCCTCATACGTCTTGTCCTCTTCTGCCTCGATCCTCCCTTCCCCTTCCCTGTTCGTCCTAATACTTTTCCTTGCTTGTCCCTTTCCTCTTTTGTGTTTTCTTTTTGTTACCCTTTCACTCCTCCCTTTCTCCTTCTCTTCCCAAGTGTTCTTTTATCTCCTCCCTTTCTCTTACGACTTTTCTTAATACAGTACTCTTCTTCCTCCTCTTCCTCCTCGTCTTCTTCCTCTTCCTTCTCTTCCTCTTCCTCTTAGTCCTTCTCCATCGTTTCCCTGCTGCTTGCTACTCCTTCCTCTCCCCCATTCTCCTCCTCCCTCTCTTCCTCCTCCTCCTCCTCTCCTACCTCCTTTGTCCAGTGGTCGTCCGGAGTCTCCTAAAAGGTCTTCATCCGGATAAACTCTGGCAGTGAGAATTGAAGGAAAGTGGGAAGGACCTCCGTGAAGGACTCTGTAAAGGACCACTGTTCCTTTGAGGCCGAGGAGACGCCACCTCCCACTCCACTCCTCGCCTCCTCCTGTCGTCCACGTTTCGACAGCTGCATCCTCTTCCCTCTTCCACCTCCCCCTCCTCCTGCTCCTCCTCCTCCTCCTCCTCCTTCTTCCGCAGTTTCTTTTCTCCTCTTTGCTTGTTCTTGTGCTTGTTTTTGTTATTCCTTGCCATCTACTTCCTGACTACTGCATCTTCCTCCTCCTATAACCCTTTGTCTTCCTCTTCCTCCCCTTCCTCTTCCTCCTCCTCTTCCTCTCCTTCCTCTTCCTCCTCCTCTTCCTCTTCCTTCCAGCCATTCACGGCCTGACATCTACGTACTTCCTCCCCTTCCTCCAACCGTCCACATTCCCGACACCAGCATCTCTTCCTACCCCCCTCTCCTCTCCTCCTCCTCCTCCTCCTCCTCCTCCTCCTCCTCCTCCTCCCGTTCCTCCGAGGTTTTCAGGAGTATTTAATTTCATAGCAAGATAAGCTCGCGGCGGAATGGCACCTGACGCGTGATTTCTCGTTTCGTTGGCGCGGCAGCATATCACTTCCTCGGTTAATTGGAAACTCAGGTAAATCAAATTGTCGTCCCCGGCGCCCCCAACACGCGGGGAGCCTGCTAGTCCATGAGCATTTGCCGGCAACGAGTGGGAGGGAGAGGGAGAGAGGAGGAGAGGGGGGGATTGAGTGGGAGAAGTACTGTGTTTGTGTGTGTGTGTGTGTGTGTGTGTGTGTGTGTGTGTGTGTGTGTGTGTGTGTGTGTGTGTGTGAATGTTGTCTGTCTGTCTCATTGTCTGGGCTTGTGGTTCCTGTTTTCTATTATTGTCTCATTTTCTCTATCTTGTTCTTTTTGTGTCTTCTGTTTATTTTTTCTTCCCTTCCTTCACTGCTTTCTTTTTCTCTGTGTCTGTGTCTAAGTTGCGTTTTTTTTCTTTGAATTTTTTTTCCTATATCAGTATTTGTCTTTTTTTGTCTTGTTCTCATTTTTTTCTCCCCTTTCTCACTGTCTTTTTTGTCTTTTCTCTTCTCTTCTGACCTGTCTTCTCTGATGCGTTTTTTTTATTCTTCTGTTTTATCCTCTTCTCTCTGTCTCTTCTCTACCCCTGTTTCGCCTTCCCCAGTCTGAGCTCTGTGCCTGCTGTTCCTCCTCTTCTTTAGCTCCTGCCTCCCTCTCTTCCTCACCGACCCATTAAAGTTTTTTTTGACCTTCACCTCCTACGCCTTCTTCATGTCTCTCTTCTTGTCATACCTGTTTGAAAATCCCGTCTGTGCCTCCTACCCCTCCCTCTCGTGCTGCCTTTCCTTCTCTCCTCCCGTGATTCCTAGAACGTCTCCTACCTGTCCAGTAATTCGTCTCCGTCTCCCTTCTCCCTTACCGTCCCTCCTGCCTTTTCTTCTTGCTCTTCTTCTGCACCCTCCCACTTCTCTCTCTCTTCCTCCTCCTACCTCTGTCGCACCTCCTTTCGTCCCTCGTTTCTTCTTATCTTTTCTTCTTCCTCCCCCTCACATTTCTCTCTCTTCACCTCCTCCTTCCTCAATCGCATCATCTTCCGTCACTCCTTTCTATTCTTCTTCTTCCTCTACTTCCGCACCTCTTACTTTTCTCTCTCCTCCACCTGGCTCTGTTGCACCTCCTTCTTTTCCTTCTGTGCTTCCTCCCTTCCTCCTCCTCCTCCTCCTCCTCCTACGCCAGTTAGAATGCGAGGCGCTGTCGGCATCTCACGTCAGGGTCGCTGCCTCGCTATCTTCCCTCAGTCTGGTCTGGATGTCACGTTTTTACGGCGACACCAACGCTTGATTGACTCCTGCTCGCTGCTTGTCACTACCACCGCCTCAACACCAGCCCCCCATCACCTCCACCACCACCACTACCACGTCCATTACTACTACCGCTACCACTAAAAAATCGCCTTTCCTCACCAGCACTATATAATCTACTACTACTATTACTACCACTACTGATACTGCTGCTACTACTGATACTACCACCACCACCCCTACCACAACTACCACTACTAGAACTTCCACTATAACTACCATAACATCGTCTTCATTACCTCCACAACCACCACCTACTACTTCTACTACTACCACCAAAGCCACTACCATCACGTCTATCACGAACACTACCACGCCTACCACCTATATCGTACCACCAGAACTACCACCACCACCACCAACAACAGCAACGATAATATCACCTCCACCACTACCACCATCTACCTCCACCCTCACTATCCCCAACACCATTAGCACCACTACTACAAATACTTATACAACTGCTACCACCACCACCACCACCACCACTCGGGCCTCTGATCATTTTGTTCCTCGTCGATTCGTAACTTTGTCGCCATTTCTCATCGGACGTGAAAATAATTGTTGCGTTGCGGCGTCGTTGTGGTTTTCGATCCCGCGCGGAGGAGAAGAAGGAGCTCCTGCCAATGACTTTTTTATCATCAGAATTTGAATTGGAAAACTTTGCCCAAACCCCAGACGAGTTGCTGCCGAGTCCATGATGGGCAGGAAGCAAGTCGACGGTGGCGGCAGATTTATAATGAGAGAGAAAAAAAAACCCACCGCCGCGGAAATCGTCATGTCCAGAGAGAGCCGCGTTGTGATTAAAACGGAGAAATTACACGATCAACATTAATATTGGGCCGTGAAGGAATGAGAGAAAGAAAAAAATACCTGAAAAACAAAGCAAAAAAATCGTGAATACATTAGTCATGAATAGATACACCGACGTCAAATTATTTTCCTTCACGCTAGAAAGAAATCTGTGTAGCTTCGCAAAATAAAATAAAAAAAAAGGAAGCCGAAAAAAATACAAGAAAGAATCCAGAAATGCATTAGACAAGCCACAATTTGAAACAGTAAAAATGCGCAATTAAAACTTTATGATAAATGGACGGGCTGCAATTTTCTCTTCTTCATTTATTCCTTTTTTGTACCGGCGTTGCTAAATTCAAGAGGGAACAGAACCGAAGGGAATGCGGGCGAGTGAGACAGGTGTTGAGAAATGCAGGTAAAGAAGATGAAAAGAAATGAGTGATAAAAGAGTAAGGTGAGTGGATCGGACAGGTATTGAGGTGTGCAGGTATGTGGCTATGAGAAGGTGAAGCAAGTGTTATGAAGGGTGGATCAGACAGGTATTGAGGAATGCAGGTAAAGAAGGTGAAAAGAAATGAGTGATAAAAAAGTAAAGGGAGTGGATCGGGCAGGTATTGAGGTGTTCAGGTTTGTGGCTATGAGAAGGTGAAGCAAGTGTTATGAAGGGTGGATGAGACAGGTGTTGAGGGATACAAGTAAATGTAAAATGTGAGCGTGTGAAGAAGCGATTCAGGTGTTGAAATTCACAAAGTAATGAAGATAGACCCTTTTAATTTTGTCTCAAGTAAGAAAACATACACACACAAAAAAATCACCTACATTATAAAAATTCTAGAAAAAACATTATATAGAATCATGTGGTACAGCTAATACTTACAGGAACATGTAAAAAAAAAGGTACAGCTGACCTCACTGATTGATTGATTACTGACTTACTTTGTTTTGCACCACTTTTCTCCCGCCATATTCTTCACTCCAAGGTGGAAATGGAAGAAGCAGCAACAAAATAAGATGCAGGAGTAGAAGAAGAAGGAGAAACAGGAAGAACAGACAAAGGGAACACCGCAGGAGGAGTTTATGGAAATAGAAGTGGAAGTAGAAAAAAGAGAAAGGAACATCGAAAGCAGCAAAAGCTAAAAAGTACGTATATGAAGAGAACGAGGAGACACAGAAGGAAGGAGAAAATAAAGAAGAATTAAAATGAACACCTTCGGACAGATAGAAGGGAAGAAAAGAGAGTAAAAATAAAAAAAGCAACAGAAACGAACAGCAACAAAAACTGGAATAGGAATGGTACTGACATGGCAGAGTGACTTAGTATGGTGGCATGGTATAGATATGTTATGGTAGCATGATATAATGCGACATGGTGTGGTGCGAAGGGGTATGGTGGCATGATAAGGTGTGACGGGTAATGGTGGTGTGACGGAATCGATGGTGTGCGGTGGTTTGGTGGCATAGTATGGTGTGACGTGGTATGTAGCCATGGTATAGTGTGACATTGCATGGTGGCATGGTATAGCGTCACGTGGTATAGTGGTATGGTGTGGTGTGGCGTGACTTGGTATGGTGGCATAGTATAGTGTGACATGGTGTGATAGTGTGATAGCGTGACATGGTGTGATATAGTGTGACATGGTGTGATAGTGTGATAGCGTGACATGGTGTGATATAGTGTGACATGGTGTGATAGTGTGATAGTGTGACATGTGATATAGTGTGACATGGTGTATACGTCATTGTAGTTCACGTCTCGGTCTTGTATCCGAGTCTCTATTTGGGGGGAAGAAGCAAGGTTGTAGAAGGCAACGAAGGAGGAAAGGCAGCAAGAGGAGGAGGAGGAGGGGAAGGAGGAGGAGGAGGAGGCGGAGGAGGAGGAGGAGAAGGAGCAGGAGGAGGAGGTGGTAAGTACACGGCCGCTCGTTTATGCAGGTCATGCGGAGTCATCAGACACACATTGTGGCTAGACCGTGGCTCATAATGGTCGTTGATTTGACGTGAATGTTGCCAATCAGCGGCTCCAATTTAATCAGGTTGCTGTGCCCGCATCACAATCCCCCTGATTAAACTCCGGCCACTTGATTGCTCATCAGCCGATATTGTGCTGGACCCAGAGAGAGAGAGAGAGAGAGAGAGAGAGAGAGAGAGAATTGATTGAGGGACACATATAAAGACAGACAAGCAGACAGACAGACAGACAAGAAATAAAAATAAGACAGACAGACAGACAAACAGAATGAGAGAAAAAGCTGAGTACGACGGACAGATAGACAGATTTCATAGTGGCAGGAGACAGACAGACAAACAGACAGACTGACGTACCCTACAAGTCAGCGAAAATATATAGAAAAACACACAATATGTAGGAAAAAAAAATCATCCTTGTGCGAGGCAATAGAAGGAAGTACAGGAAGCAGCAGATTCAGTTCGACACGCAGAAGAAAACTGAATTAGACCACAAGGAATTAACTAGAAAATACATATATGAAGAAAGGATGGAAAGAAAGGCAAACAGATCTAACAAAACGTAATCAAGACTAGGAAACAGGTTAAAAAAAGACGATAGAAGTGAAGAGGGAAAGCGAGAAAGAAAGAATATGGAAGATAAACAAAAATAGACAGACAGAAGAAGACAAGAGGGCGTTAAGATCCGGAAGAGAAGGAGAAAAAAAACCCAGACTGAAATGGGACGTCAAGAAGTGAATGGGAGAGGAGACAGAAGAATTGGAAAAGGGGACTGAAGGAGGAGGAAAATTTAGAAGGAAAACAAGAAAAGGGAATAGAGAAAGAACGGAAGAGAAGGAAAAGAAGAAAAAAAGCAGAGACGGGACAGAAAAGCGAAAACAAAAAACAAACAAACAGACTGATGGAGGAAAAGGGAAAGATTTAAAGACTGCCGGAAGGAAAAAAAGAGAAAAAGAATGTCAGACTATTGAAGGAAAAGAGGGAAGAAGAGGAAAAGAATGAAGGATAATTAGAAAAGAAAGGGAATTAAGAGGAAAAGAATGTCAGACTATTGAAGGAAAAGCGGGAAAAGGAAAGCCTGAGGGAAGAAACGGGAAAAGAATGAAGGATAATTAGAAAAGAAAGGGAATTAAGAGGAAAAGAATGTCAGACTATTGAAGGAAAAGAGGGAAAAGGAAAGCCTGAGGGAAGAAACGGGAAAAAGAATGAAGGATAATTGGAAAAGAAAGGGAGTTGAGAGGAAAAATTACCATCATCACTTTTCCGCCGAACACCAAAAAAAGAATGAAAGAATCGATCATATTTAAAGTCTTTTTCTCTTGATTAATCCACAAAAAGAGAATCCAATCGGCTATTCCCCGTTGTCACCCTCCCTTAATGAAGATCTCCCTCCCTCCCTCACTCCCTCCTCTCTCCCCTCTTCTCTCCCCCTCTCCTTTTCTCCGTATCTTTTGCCCGTTTCTTGCTCTATTTTCACTAGTCATCCCTTTCTCTCCCTTTCTTTTCCTCTCACTTCTCTTTCCTCCTACGTATATATATATTTTTTTTTACCTTTTTCTCTCAGTCTCTTCTTCGTTACTCCTCTCTTTAACCATTCATCTCTTTCTTTCCCTCGTCTTTTCCTCTTCTCCTCTTTTTTATCCTCTCTCGACTTTACTACTTCCCTCACTCCTTTTCTGTCCTCCTCCTTTCTTTCCTCTTCTCCTCCCCTCTCCCTCACTTCTATTCTCTCCCCTCCCTCCTTTCCTCCTCCCCCTCTCTTCCTCATCTTCTTCCATCATCACTTTAACACTTGAATACTTTCTTGTTAGCATAAAAAGAGCGGCTGGTTGGGTCGGGCCATACACAATACACTGTCTATTGTCACTTGATTGAGTCGCCTTTTTCATCTTTTCTTTTCAGGCGGTGTTGTATTGTGTTGTGTTGTGTTGTGTTGGAGATGATCGTCGGCCGCCCCCCCCCCTTCGACCCCCTGCCCGCTCCGTGTACTGTAAGTGTTGCTGTTGAGTTGTGTTGCTGTTGAATCGAATTACTGTTTGTTGTGTTGCTGTTGAATCGTGTTAGTGTTTGTTGTGTTGCTGTTCTGTTGTTTTGCGTTGTTTTGGGTTTGAGTGTACTCGTGTGGGGTTGAGTTTAGTGTGGTTGGGTTGAGTGAGGTTGGGTTGGGTTAGGTTAGGTTGGGTTTGTGTTGCGGTGTTCTGTGTCTGAGGGCCACTTATACAGTCCAATGCAGCAAGTTTGTAAGCTCCCCAACCAAACACAACATACGACGAAAATTCCTTGTATAGTGTTTGGCGTTGATATAAAAAAGTAGGAAATTTTAGAAATCCACACAGGAAATCTCTAATATCTGGTACCGAGTAGAAATAACGGATCATTGTGGAGAATATAGTTTGGGTTGGGCGCATACAATGACTGTGCTGGACTGTCGAACTGCCCCTGAGATGTGTTTCAAATCATCCTTCTTTACTCAGCTGTTCTGGAGACTCGAAGGTACAGAGGAGTTTCCGATCCCATTATTAAACGTATCAGGCTTCCACTATGACTATTTTCAAGGTCAGCGAGAAGGTTAACCGAGTTTTCATAGGTGATATTTCCCTTTCAAGAAGAAGAAGTCGCGTAAAACTGTCGCTAGGATCAGAAAACAGTCCATGAAAATCTAGGAACTTTTGCGAGAGGCTTTTCAGGTGGCGAGATGTTTAGGAATACCGGGTTCAGTGTTTCCTAATTTTGCGTCACATTCCCTCTCGCGTCTCCCCTAAACTCCCTTAATATAGTGATCCCTTCTCTCCTCCCTCTCTTTTAATCCCTTCCTCTCATCTTCCATTTAATATTAACTCTCCTGATATTTTCTATTCATGATGCAGAAGTCGCGTAAAAATGTCGCTTGGATCAGAAAACAGTCCATGAAAATCTAGGAACTTCTGCGAGAGGCTTTTCTAAGAGGCGAACTGAGGTGCCGAGGTGCTTAGGGATGCCGGCTTCAGTGTCCCTTAGTTTTACGTCACAAGGGGTACTCTCTATCACATTCCCTCTCGCGACTCCCCTAAACTCCCCTGTTAAAGTGAACCCTTCTCTCCTCCCTCTCTTTTAATCCCTCCCTCTCATCTTCCATTTAATATTAACTCTCCTAAATTCCTCCCTTCTCTCCGGCGCCATATGACCCTGCAGTTGCGCCGCCAAAGATACGACGCCCTAATAATCACCTCCCTTCTTTCCTCCCATCCCTGCCTCCACTACCCTTCTCTTTTCCCTTATCTACCTCCTGTTTCCATGCTGCTCTCCATTCCCTCTCCCTTTCTCCCTTTCTACTCACTCTCCTCCTCCATAATCTACCATTCCCTTGTCTTTCCTTCCTTCTCTCCCCCACCCACACTCCTCCTTCTTGACATCTCTTTTATATACCTTCCCTCTCCTCTTCTTCCCTCCTCCTCTTTCCTCAGTCTCCTCTTTAACTCTTTCTCTCGTTTATCTTTCTCTTTTCCCGTCTCGGTCTTCTGTCTCATCCCCTCCCTTTACTCCTCCCTTTCTCCCTCATTTCCATTATCTCCCAATTCTTTGCTTCATGCTAGCTTGCCTCCTCCTCATTCCCTTCTTTCTTCTCTTCTCTCTCGATACCACAACACTTCCCTCCCTCTCTTCTTCATTCCGAACCTACGCCCCATCTGTTCCTCCTTCCTTCCTCCCTCTCTCCCTTGTCTTCCGCACCCTCCCCCCCTCCCCCACTCCCCCCGCCGCCAGACATAATACCTGCCGCCGATGCCCCACCGAGTGTGTGATGAAGCCACGGCGTCGGCTGCTGGGTCGCCGCGCCACACAACACACTTAATTTACGTTTCCGCTAGAGGAAGAAGGGCCATTGTGGGTGTCACGCTGCGCCCTCTGTCCCAAGCAAGGCCTGCCAGGGGCGCTGAAGGGGCCAGGGAGGGGTCGGCAGGAGGAGGGCGGGGTGAAATGAGGTGAGCAGAAGTGTGAGGCGCGGGGAATGAGGGAGAAATGGGCAATTATGAATGTGTGTGTCTCTTGGGCGGCCACCACCAGGAGGCAGCACCGGCGCCTCTGCTTTCATTGTGGCGACGAGGAGGAGGAGGAGGTGGAGGGGGGTGAGGACGGAAAGGAGAAAGAGGAGGAGAAGAAAGACGAGGAGGAAGAGGAAGAGGAGGAGGTGGAGGGGGGTGAGGACGGAAAGGAGAAAGAGGAGGAGAAGAAAGACGTGGAGGAAGAGGAAGAGGAGGAGGTGGAGGGGGGTGAGAACGGAAAGGAGAAAGAGGAGGAGAAGAAAGACGAGGAGGAAGAGGAAGAGGAGGAGGTAGAGGGGGGTGAGAACGGAAAGGAGAAAGAGGAGGAGAAGAAAGACGAGGAGGAAGAGGAGGAGGAGGAGGAGGAGGAGGTGCAGGTGGAGATGGAAGAACTTGAGTATTTGTTTGTTTATTTGTTTGTTTATGTAATTAGTTAAAAAAAGTACATCCAAAGGTGAAGTGAAAAAAAATACTCGGCAGGTACTTCATTAACATACATCTGTGCGTGCGTTCGTTCGTGCAGGTGACTTGTACAGGTGTCAGGTGTCGTGCAGGTGTGGAGGTGATATGGTGTGAAGTACAGAGGGTGGAAAGAGGATGTGATAAAGTGTTAAGTGTTCTTGCCGATTGTATAGATGGAGGAAGATATTTTTATATATTGAATTTATGATAAAACAATAATAATAAAAAAATAGTAAACAGTAATAATTGAAGGTTTTACACACACACACACACACACACACACACACACACACACACACACACACACACACACACACACACGTAATTAAGGTATCTGGTCTCTTTCCCTCTGTCCTATTCCTCCCTTCCTTCTCTTCTCTCCCCTTCCCTTCATTTCCTTTATTCTCCTTTCCTTCCCATTTGCTCCCTACTTTTCCTTCCCTTCCCATCCTTTCCTCTTCCCTAGTTTCCCTTTCCTTTCCTTTCCCCACCTCTTCACTCCCCTTCATATTCCTTTATTTCTATCTCTCAATCTGTTCCCTACCTTCCACTCCCTTTCCTTCCTTTCCTCTCCCTGCTTCTCCCTTCCCTTTCCTTCCCTTTCATTCCCCCACGTTCCCTTCCCTCTTCTTCCCTTCATTTCCCTTCATTCTCATTTCCTTCCCATCTGTTCGGTACCTCTCATTCCCTCTCCTTCCTCTCCTCTCTCTTAGTTTCCCTTCCCTTTTATCCCCTTCCATTTTCCCACCTTCTCTTCACTTCCCTTCCTTTCATTTCATTTCATTCCCATTTCCTTCCCATCTGTTTCCTACCTTCCAATGCCTTTCTTTCCTGTACCATCCCCTAATTTCCCTTCCTTTTCCTTCCCTTTCATTCCCCCACCTTTTCTTCACTCCCCATCCCTTTATTCCCATTTCCTTCCCTTTTGTTCCCTACCTTCCATTCCCTTTCCTTCCTTTCCTCTCCTACCTCTCTCTCCATTCCTTTCCTCCCCTTCCATTTCCCCAGCTTTTCTCCAACGCCTTCCCTTAATTTCCCTCTGTTCCCTTTTCATTCCCTTTCGTATTCTCTCCTTCCCTCCCCCTACTTTCCCCTCAATTTCCTCCCCTACCTTCCCTTCCCTTTCCTTCCCTTCCCTTCCATTCCCCCACCTCTTCATCCCCTTAATTTCCTTTTACTCTTCTTTCCTTCCTGTTTGTTTCCTCACCTTCCCTTACCTCCCCTACTTTCCCTTCCCTTTCCTCCCCTTCCATTCCCCACCACAACATTGTCTTAGTGGCGGGGCGGCAGGGACCACGATGAGGGGGAATACGTAATAAGCATGACGGGGACTTTGATGGATTGTTCCCGTCCAGCTACTAATGAGCAGCCTATGTTTTTTCCCCTTTCCCTCCGCGCGTCCGTTGCGTCGGTGGTGATTCATCAAGTAACGCTGAGCCGGTGCTTGTTGGCGCGGCGTGAGCGACTAGGCGGACCGGCCAGACCAATCAGCCGGGCCCGTCACCGTGATCGACTTGGTGAAATTACCTAATCACCATTTTTATTAGTCGCTTGACATGACTGTACGAGTAGCCGGCACGGATCTGCTAAACCCCGGGCCGTGCGGGGAGGGGCGGGAGGGGGTGCGAGGGTGAGGATATGTTGCTGGGAGGTGTGTACTGGTGGATACTGGGAAGAGGTGGTGGTGGAACGTATGTTGGGGTGTATAGGTGGTCTGGGGTGTTGGGGAGGGATTTGTAGGATGTCGTAACGGGGTGAAGAGTTTGGAGGAGGTGAAGAGGGTGTGTGTGAGGAGGATGGAGGGATGTGAAGGTGAGCTGAGGGGGAAAACTCTCCCCGCCTGAAGAGTCTGGGCCCGGCGCCTCGGTCACTCCGCCGCGGCGAGGCTCGGACGGAACCGCCGGACTAATTGGCTCCGCCGGGCGCCGAGACAAAGGGAGGCGGGCGAGTTATTTTCTCGGCTAACACGGCAGGTAATTAATACCCGGGGATTAGTGCGGCAAATTTATGTCATAATATTGGTGGCATTAAGGCCGCCGCCGAGCCGCACGCCGCGCGGCACACACACCACAGATAAATTGCTTCAGGAGTCCCGTACACACTCATTTGTAAAGGATTAGCCAGATTAAGCAATATAAAAATGTAATTTCTGGGGGACCAGAATAAATTGGAAGCCTCTAAGCTTCAATTTCCGTTGTAATTGATCAATGGGCCGACCCGCGCCCCGCGCCCCGCGGCTCACTGTTTTCCGTCTCGCATGTTTCGCTCACGTCCCCCCGCCCCCCTGCCTCTCCCACCTCTTGCTCCCCTGCCTCCCCTTTATTCCCCTCCCCTCGCTCCCCTCAGTCCTCTTTATTCCGTTCCCTTCCCCTCCGTTCATTCCCTTTTCATACCCATTCCCCTCGTTTCCCTTTCTCCCTTGCTTCTCTTCCTCCTTTTATCCTCCTCCTCCTCGTTCCCTTTCCTCCCATTCCTATCATGATTCCCCTTCCTCTCGTTCCCCTTTCCCCTTCCCCTTTTTTAACCTATTTCCCTTGTTCTTCCTTACGTCTCCTTTCTTTATTCACTTTCCTCTCGCTTGCCTTTCTTTCTCTATTCTTCCTTCAATTAATTCCCTTTCCTCTCCTTTATTTTCTCTCCCACGTTCACCTTTTCTCCCCGATCCCATTCCTTCCCTTCCCTTCCTTCTTCTAGTTGTGTTTTCCCTTGCTCTCCTTCATCACCCTGCTCGCCCCTTGCTCCCGTTCCTCCTTTTCAATTCCCTTCCCTTCCTTTCCCATCCTCCCTTCCTCTCGTTCCCCTCTTTCTGCTCCCCTTCTTCCTCTCGTTTCCCTCTTGTTTTCCTCCTCTTACTTCCCCTCCCCTCACCCCGAGATTCGTTCCCGTTGCCTTTACGTTCCCTCTGCTTCCCCTTCTTTCCTCCTCCCTCCCACTCCCTTCTCTTCCTCCTCCCTCTCGCCGCCCTCAGCCCCAGATTCGTTCCCCTTCCCTGTGCCTCCCCGTCCTTCCCCTTCCTTCCCCTCTCGCTCTCGCATCGCCCTCCCCGCCAACCTTCCCCAAGCCATTCGTCCCCCTTCCCTCTGCCTCCCCGTCCTTCCCCTTCCTCCCCCTCCCCCCCCCCAGCCAGCACGCCAGCGACCTATTGGCTTTGGTCACTCACACTCGCCGCCGTAAATAACCGAGAAAAAAACTTTGAGGGGCGAAGCATGGCGCGAGGCGAGAGGAAATTCTTGCAATAGTTCCGGCCCGGGCGAGTGACTAAAGGTCGCAAGAAAATGACGTTTTCTCCGGGAAAGGAACAACTTTTAACACGATTCCCTTGTAATTAAATCTTATCAAGGGCTTATGTTCTTTTGCCGAAAACCTTTGTGTCCGCTTTCGTGATTGGCTATTTTATACTTTTAGACAGTTGCTGATTGGCTGTTAGGCTTTCCATTCAAAAACTTAATTGCATGTCTTGGGTGTTTTAATGAGTTTAGCGGTAAGGCTAAGGGGCGCGCGCAAAGCTCAGCTGACACTTCCATTAGGCTAATACAAGCTTTGCCCCAAACTTCATCGACGCCTCGGGGGGAAGGCTTAAAAACCTAATGGCATTAAGAGACCGTATGTAGTGTGCCGGGGGGCGGGGAAGGGGGCGGAAGGGGTGCAGGAGGAAGGAGAAGAGAGAGGGGTGGATGGGGGGTTGATTGTTAGGAGGAGGAAGAGAGGACGGGGTAGGAGGGAAAGAGGAAAGAGAAGGGGTGGATAAAACGGAAAGGAAAGAGGGGGAGGAGGGGGAGGACGGGGGGGAGAGGGGGAACGAGGTCAATAAACGAAGGGGAAATTGTGAACCGTAGCATCAGATTCCTTAGGACGCGCCGGGATGCTGTGTGTGTGTGTGTGTGTGTGTGTGTGTGTGTGCTGCAGTGCGTTGTATCGGGTTGTGTGTTTTTAAAGTATTTTATTCACACACACACACACACACACACACACACACACACTAGCGCGGCTGTGTATGCTACTTTCTCGGCTGGAGGGAGAGAGGGAGGGAGGGGGGGAGGGAGGAAGGTACGGACGGGCGCGGATTTAAATGTAAAAAAGAAAAAGAAAAAAGAATCCCGACGTTACTCCTTGCAAACAGTAATGGAAGGTGCGGCCGGGCAGGTGAAATTACACACACACACACACACACACACACACACACACACACACACACACACACACACTTACCCCCCTCCGCCCCCCACCACCACCACCTCGAGTGACTATCGGCAGGCAACTCTTGGGTTTACTCTAGAGTGTCTTATTACCGCAGAAGTCAGAGGGACGCGCCGCCTGATCTCCGGCCATGAGGGTCACGTGAGGGCCCTTGTGCTGGGGTGATAGGGAGAGGGAGGAGTGGGGAGGAGAGGAAGCAGAGGGAGAAAGGGAGAGGAGAGAGGGTGTAGAAAGCTCGGTAAGTTCCATATTTACATTGATGGTATAGCCTTCAGGAGCCTTCAGGACGGGAAAAGGAGGATAGTAAAGAAGAAATAGGGATGGGAGGGATGAGAGGGAGAAGGATGTATTGAAGAGTGAGACTGGTAAGACTGGTAAAGGAAAGGGAGGGAGAAGGGGAGAAGGAGAGGGAAATGAGTGGAAGGGAGAAAGCCGTACTGGAAAGGGAGACTTCTGAGGGAGAGGGAGGGAGGAGGAAAGGAGTGAATGGGAGGGAGAAAAGCATGGTAGAAGTCTTCGTGAGTCTCACATGTACATGGAACTAAGAGCCTTCAGGAGAGGGAGGGAGAAAGAAGTGTAAGTAGTGGGAGGGAGAGGGAGAGGGAGGGAGAGGAATGCAGGGTCAGGAGTCTTCAGGAAGTCCACACTTACAAGGATCCAAGGGCCTTCAGGAGCTTTCACGTGGGGGCAAGGGCGAGGAGGTTGGTGTGTGGCCGGCGAAGGAGGAGAAGCATCAGAAAGACGAGGAGGAGAAAGAGAAGGAAGAGGAGGAAGAAGAAGAGGAGGAGGAGGAGTAGTGTTGCGAGCGGCACTCCTGGCACTCCGGCACTCCTACAATGAGAGAGTGACGGAAAAATGAGGAGAGTATTAATTAGCTGACTTGGACGACACAAGTAGCGGTGGAGTGTCTCGCCGCTCCCCGCCTAATGACCTCATTACGGGCCCACTTTGCTGTTGCTAAATAAGGCAAAGGTTAAAGTCGCGGTGCCAGGAGTGCCGTGTGCTGTGGTGCCGAGGAGTGCCACGCCCACTACTACTACTACTACTACTGCTACTACTACTACTATTACTACTTACTTCTACGACTACTACTACCACTACCACTATATCACCAGGGCTACCATGCACCTCACTACCATCACCACTAGCAAAGATCTTCACCACGAATGCTCATCACCAATATCACCACCACATCACAACCTCATTGTCACGAGGATCATCACCACAGCCAGGAATGAAGATGAAGATGGTGATAATGATGATGATGAGTAGTAGTAGTAGTTGGAGGAGGAGAAGGAGAAAAGGATAAAGGAATACAATGAACAGTATCAAACATCCGAAATTATCCATTACAGGCGGACGAAACACAGAACAATCAAACACAAACCACAAAACAGCCGTACAAACAGACAGCTACAAAGAAAACACACAAGCACACAAACACCCGGACACAGATCAACAGAGTGAGCAAGACAAGAAAAAAAAAAGGCGAAAGAAAACTGAAGTGTAAAAATGATTACATAAGGGAACGGGAGCGCAGAGCCTTACTGGACATATCCCTGAATTCCCTGCTGAGGCGCCTTTTATGTGTGATTGGTTGGGTCCTGTCCTGGCCACGGTGACCGAGTGTGTGGCCGGCAAAGTGGGCAGCTCCTGTGTGGCTGATTGCTCGCCGGCCAAGGAGGAGGACGAGGAGGGGGAGGGAAAGAGGACCAGGAGGAAGAGGGACCATGTTGGGGAAGTCTTGAGTTGTGGTATTAGGTGAGGCTGGTGTTGGGGTGGTTGTAATGTGGTGGTGGTGAAAGTGGTGGTGTAGGTGTTAATTTTGTTCTGGGGGAGATTAGGTATGTGTGTTGTCAAGCCCTATAATGGTGTGAGGAGAGAGGCATACATTCACATACATACATACACACATACAGACAGACAGACAGACAGATAGACAGACAGACAGACAGACAGACAGAGACAGATGATGTTGCAAATGGTTAGAATTTTTCAAAGCACACAAGTAGTTTTGAATTTATCCCAGGTTCAAAAGACATCCATTTTTTTAGGCAGAGAATTACAATCACGCTTCTAAGGGTTCTTTTAGTCTCATTCTCGTATTAATAACACTGACATTTCACACATGGACCAAGAAAAATAGATTAGAAATTATAGTAAGGTACACACGCGTTCTGGATTTAATTCATGTTCAATTAGCGTAATTTCGCAGGTAAATATTCATAATCGTCCATGATCGTGATAATTTTAGTCTATTACCCGCACCAACATCGCCCCCACCACACGGGAACCAAGAAATTTATGGTTAAAAGTTGTAATGCAGGATAATTGATTCCTTTGATAATGATCGCCTTAATTTACGTCACAGCACATGTAGAAAATCATACACATCTGTGCTTATCATCGTCGTAAAACCAATAGTAAAAGACAGAGCATTTGCTTGGTAACAGTCGATTTTATTCACGAGATTTCACACGAACAAAATCATAAACACGTGCGCTGATCATCATCATTTTCGTCTCATTATCGTATTAGCAACACACTGCCACGCAAAGGGGACCCAGAACTTACGTCATTTACTTACTAAAAATCGATTCAATCCACGTCATTTAATTACTAACAATCCGTTCAGTTCACGTCATTTACTTACTAACAATCCGTTCAATCCACGTCATTTACTTACTAACAATCCGTTCAATTCACGTCATTTACTTACTAACAATCCGTTCAATTCACGTCATTTACTTACTAACAATCCGTTCAATTCACGTCATTTACTTACTAACAATCCGTTCAATTCACGTCATTTACTTACTAACAATCCGTTCAATTCACGTCATTTACTTACTAACAATCGATTCAATTCACGTCATTTACTTACTAACAATCCGTTCAACTCACGTCATTTACTTACTAACAATCCGTTCAATTCACGTCATTTACTTACTAACAATCCGTTCAATTCACGTCATTTACTTACTAACAATCCGTTCAATTCACGTCATTTACTTACTAACAATCCGTTCAATCCACGTCATTTACTTACTAACAATCCGTTCAATTCACGTCATTTACTTACTAACAATCGATTCAATTCACGTCATTTACTTACTAACAATCGATTCAATCCACGTCATTTACTTACTAACAATCCATTCAATCCACGTCATTTACTTACTAACAATCCATTCAATCCACGTCATTTACTTACTAACAATCGATTCAATTCACGTCATTTACTTACTAACAATCCATTCAATTCACGTCATTTCACAGGTAAAACATCACAAACACGTGCTAATCAACATTTTTCTCTCCCGGTCCTGTATTTTTCGTCTCATTTTCGTATCAGCATCACCCCGCCACGCTCAGGGGACCCCAAATTTATGTGTTAAGTTAGAATTAGTGGCGGCGAACGAGGACGAGGAGGAAATATGGGAGGCTGGCGTGTGAGTCCCTTCGTCGTGTCGTCTTTCCTTGGTCCCCTGCCATCTCACCTTGTCCCTCTGCCCCTGCCTGACCTCTCCTGGCCTGGCTCTCTCCTGCCTCCTGATTGGTTGACCCCCGTTGACCCCCAGCCGTGTCTCCTTCGCTGATTGGTTGAACTTTTGTGACCTCATTAAGCGGTAACCTTGAAGGGGCGGTCACGGAAAATGAGTCGAGAGGGGAGACTAAAGTGGAAGTGATGTACGTGATGGGGAGAGGAAGGGAGGGAGAGAAGGAAAGAAGGTGGAGGTGTACCTGTCTGCCTCCTTGATTAGATGGTGTATTTTGTTTCCATTTGCCTTCATTTTTACCTTTATGTATTTGTGTATATTTTTTGCGTTATATGTCTTTCGTGTAATTCTCATGTATGTCCCGTTTTTGTTTGCTTTTGTATGTCTGTTTGTGTACCGCATCTTTCAACTCGATTTTCGTTCTTGTGTTTAGCGAGTAGCGGGCTTTTTTTTATTTTTTTTCACTCTTTTTGTTGCCCTTGAGCCGTTTTCTTTGATATATAAAAAAAAATCCTCTACTTCCTTACCTTTGTGTACCTGTGAGTAATTTTGTTGTTTTGTGTAATTTGTCTACTTTCCTGTTTGCTTATTATTTTATTCTTCATATTTCTCTGTTTGTGTATGTGAATCTTCCTTCTTGAATGTTTAATTGCTTCTACTCTCTTTTACCTTAGTGCTTTTTTATGGTTCTTTATTCTCTTTCAAAATGGTGTGTATTTGTCTCCACTTTCTATTTTTTACTTTATATATATCCCTAATTCGATTTTTCTTGCGTCTCTGCTTAGTAAGGTTTGTTTATTCTCTCTCTCTCTCTCTCTCTCTCTCTCTCTCTCTCTCTCTCTCTCTCTCTCTCTCTCTCTCTCTCTCTCTCACCTGGGGCGTTCGTTGTTGTTGACAATTATCAGATAGTGCCACGGCGCATTCGATGTGTAAAGAAATGCCTCCAACAGGAATCGTGGCACTGCGCTGAACGACAATACATGAGGTGGTGGTGGTGGTGGTGTGGTGGTGGTGGTGGTGGTGGGGCTGGGGAGTAGAAATATTGTTGTGGTTGTGAAAATAGGTAAGGGTGATGTTGCTGTATGTGGGTGTAGTGGTAGAGGGTAGTTTGTAGTAGTAGTAGTAGTAGTAGTAGTAGTAGTAGTAGTAGTCCGTCTGGGTGGGTTACTGCAGCAGTGTCATTAATAAGATGGATGTTGTTATTATTAGTAGTGAGGGGTGAGTAGCAGGCAGTAAGTAGTAGTGGGAGGGTGTTAGTAGCAGCAGTAGTGGGAGGGTGTTAGTAGCAGCAGTAGTGGGAGGGTGTTAGTAGAAGCAGTAGTGGGAGGGTGTTAGTAGCAGCAGGCAGTAACTAGTAGTGGGAGGGTGTTAGTAGCAGCAGTAGTGGGAGGGTGTTAGTAGCAGCAGTAGTGGGAGGGTGTTAGTAGCAGCAGTAGTGGGAGGGTGTTAGTAGCAGCAGTAGTGGGAGGGTGTTAGTAGCAGCAGTAGTGGGAGGGTGTTAGTAGAAGCAGTAGTGGGAGGGTGTTAGTAGAAGCAGTAGTGGGAGGGTGTTAGTAGCAGCAGTAGTGGGAGGGTGTTAGTAGCAGCAGTAGTGGGAGGGGTGTTAGTAGCAGCAGTAATGGGAGGGTGGTAGTAGCAGCAGTAGTGGGAGGGGTGTTAGTAGCAGCAGTAGTGGGAGGGGTGTTAGTAGCAGCAGTAATGGGAGGGTGTTAGTAGCAGCAGTAGTGGGAGGGGTGTTAGTAGCAGCAGTAATGGGAGGGTGTTAGTAGCAGCAGTAATGGGAGGGTGGTAGTAGCAGCAGTAGTGGGAGGGTGTTAGTAGCAGCAGTAATGGGAGGGTGTTAGTAGCAGCAGTAATGGGAGGGTGGTAGTAGCAGCAGTAGTGGGAGGGGTGTTAGTAGCAGCAGTAGTGGGAGGGTGTTAGTAGCAGCAGTAGTGGGAGGGTGTTAGTAGAAGCAGTAGTGGTGTTTGGGGTCCTCCTTGGCGGGTGTTCCCCTCTGTAATATCCCTTAATCTCCTCAAAGCTCTTCCGCTCACTGCACTACTAGATGAATTCCCATCAATATTGCCACCAAACATGCCGCCCCCGCCCCCCCTAGCCTCCCCAACTCCCCTCTCCTCCCACCCTGCTCCTCCTCTTCCCTCCCCTTCTTCCCCTCCAACACTCATCAGTTTTCACATTCAGCAGCAACGTGAGTTCGAGGTTATTTTGCATTTGAGTCTCGTCATGGCCGCTAGAGGGGGTGAGGACGCAGGGGGAGAGGGGAGAGGGGATGAAAAGGGAGGGAGTGTGTAAGTGCGTTGGGGTGGTAAGTGTGGGTGTGCGTGTTAGTTTGAGTGTTAGTTAGTTAGTGTACGTTGGGTTATGAGGGAGGTTTGTGTGTGGGGGGGTAAGGAAGAGAGAGAGAGAGAGAGTGTGTGTGTGTGTGTGTGTGTGTGTGTGTGTGGACTAAGGTGACGTAATGTTGTGATGATCCTCGGAAATCTGTCTCTGTGTCGGGTCTGTCATCTCGGCTCACCCCTTCTGCAGGCACTCAGGAGGATAGAATAGTGGTGCTTCTCCTCCTCCTCCTCCTCCTCCTCTTATTCCTGGGTGGTGCTAATGATTTGTGGTTAGTTTTCTTGCCTATGTATATTTTTAGTTTGTCATTTATTTACTTTTTTTTGCACGTTTGTAGGTCTTGATAATGAGTTTCTTTATTTATTCTTTTCATCCTTTTTTTCATAGCTGTTTTGTTCTACTTCTAATTTTTCTTCTTTTTTTATTTCACTGCCTTCCCTCCCAAGCCTTTCCTCCATCCCTTTCCTCCCTCTCTCCCTATGGTATTTTCTCCCCGTTCTCCCCACCCCGCGGAGAGGTGTGGCGGGCAAGTGTCTGTCGTGTTACAAACTTTTCGATGACTTTGACTCGTCGATCGTAAGGAAGTATTTGGACGGGTATCACTTTGTTCCTCGGAGGGGCCCGGGAGGAGGAGGAGGAGGAGGAGGAGGAGGAGGAGGAGAAGGAGGAGAAGGAGGAGGAGGAGGAGGCTGCAAGAAATAACTCACGGCTTTCAGTTTCCTCTCTAACAAAGAAATCCTGAATAAATTAATCACTCGCATTTAACTTGACTGCAATTTTATGACATTCGTAACTGACCTCATTATTCACCATATAAAAGAAAGGTTAATTAGCTTATTTACTTACACCTTCCCTCTTTATGCGTCCGTCCTTCATTCAATTCAGTGATAAAAAAAGTAATCATATCAGTTAATCAAGTTCACCATATTCTCACTTCTTTTATCTACTTCACTGCCTCTCGTGATTCAGCTAATAAGGAACTCTCAAAGCCACTTCCCGCTAGGTGGCAGCACTGTATGTCGATCCATCTATCTGGAGTTATTCTGATAGTGGTTTCTTTGCCTTATCCCTTCTATTCATTAAAAGAATCTGGGAACACAACGAAAAAAATAATAATAAGGTATACAATTAAAAATGCCGGAGAAAAAGTGAGAGAAAAAAAAAGAGAAAGAAAGGACGGATAACACCATCTACCACCACCAACTTAACATAACCATCTTTCTCCTCCTCCTTCCTTTTTCCAATATACCTGCCTCTCTCTCCCTCTGTTTAAAGTCTGTATAAAAATGGTTGTTCCCAATCTTATTAACATCTATTCAATAATTTAACCATCCTCCTCTTCCTCCTTCCCTTCCTATTCACCTGTCCCTCTCTTCCTGTGTTTAATGTCTATAATAATGAATGTTTCTCTGTCTTATTAACATCTATTCATTAATTTAACCATCTTCTTTTTCCTCCTTTCCATCCCCTATATTCTCGTTCCCGTCTCCCCCTCGTTTACACATAAGTAAGGGCGCTGCTCCCCCTTCCTCATCACCCCCTCCGTCAGCCACACAGCATCCACACCGCCGCTTATCTTCCCACATCTGTTCCTTCCGTGGCTGTGGAGTGCGTCTGTGTGTGGTTATGGTGGTGCGGCGGCGTGTCTGTGGCGCCTCCACCTCTGATAACCTCACTTTACCGCACCGTCTCGCACCTCCTCCTCCTCCTCCTCCTCCTCCTCCTCGTAATTACAGGATGACACACTAGGGACGTTGTGCTCCCCTTCCACCCTCCTCTCTCCTCCCTCTCCCCCGTATTTAAGGCCGTTTGTGTGTGTGTGTGTGTGTGTGTGTGTGTGTGTGTGTGTGTGTGTGTGTGTTCGTTCATTTGGCGACGCGTAAACTCTAAGAAAGAACTGAGATGCTGGTTCTTATCTGTACGTCTCAGGGTTCAGGGACTTCAGCGCCGCCCCAACGAAGGTAAACGGCGTGAAGGGGCGGCGTCGGGAGCGCTTATCTGCGTCGCGGCGATAAGGGGGACTTTGCTAAGCAGCGCCGCCCCGCCAGACGTCGCGGCGATCACGAACAGGGATCAGATGGGGATGTTATGCCCGTTGTGTAAGTTTTGCTTTTATCAACGCTCCTCCTCCTCGTCCTCCTCCTCCTCCTCCTCCTTTTCCCCGGCCTCCCACTCCTCCTTTTCGACCTCGTTCTGTTTTTCTTCTTCTTTGACTTCTTGTTCTTCAGTTTCTTCGTATTATTGTTTCTTATTATTTTTGTCACTATTGTTATTCGTATTCTTATTTTCTTCATAATCTTTCACTTCTTTTCCCTCCTCCTCCTCCTCCATCCACAATACACGAACACCCTCCCTGTGGACATTTCTCTCCCGTCTCCCTTACCGAGCCTCCCGCCCTTCGCTGCCGCCTTTCTGTCAGTGTCTGGAGGGGCGTTGGACTCCCTGCCTCGGCGATATGTCTCAGAGAACCTAACAACTCCCTCCGCTTCCTCGTCCACCTTTCATTCACACGCTTACTGGAAAGAAATATATGAAGAAAAATATGTAAAATAGCCGGCGTGACTTTCTTTTTCTTTGCTGTAGTTTTCTTCTTCTAGCGCAGGTGTCAATAGCTTCTTACCTGTGTTCATTTTCTAATTAGTGTTTGGTATGTTGTTTTTCGTTACTATTAGGAAAAATGAGCGAAATTGTGAAGGCAGAACGTAGAAGCAGAACGAACATGATATGCGAGGCTAGAGACGAGACAAAAAAAAAGAGATCGTTGCTTTTGAGTTTTGTGAAGACTATTATACAGATATGGTTTGAGGTAATTTGACGTTTAAGCTAAAAAGAAAAAGAATAGTCATCCTTTCTTTCTCTCTCGTTTTTGTTTTTTGCAGTGCTATGTGCGAGAAAACTTCAACATTCACAAGAAGACAAATTTTTAAATCGGATACACTCATGAACCAGAGGAGGCCATTTCACACCACCACCACCACCACCACCACCACTCTCCTCCTTCTCCTCCCCTTTTCATCATTTTCTTTTGCCTGATTTAAGTGTCGTTTTTGAGACGGGCGAGACATCGATCTTGCGACACAGGGCGACGAGAGCGGAGAAAGGGAGCGATATAGAGACGAAGGGAGAGGAAAGGAGGGAGGGAGAGTGCCAGAGGGAGAGAGAGAGGAGGGTGAGCGGGTCCAGTAAAGTCATGTGGGGAGAGTCCGCAGGAAGTAAGATGGACAACTCGTGTCACCTCTGAGTGCTGAGTGAAACTTTGGCAACAGCATGATGGAAAACTCATGACGAACGTGACGGCGGGGCGGGCGATGTAACAGGCCGGGAGGGAGGGAGAGAAAGTGGAGACGGGAAACTGAGAGAGAGGCGAGAAGTGGTGGATTGAGGAAAAGGAGATGTAAGGGAGGCTGAGGGAGGGAGGTGGAGTGGAGGGAAGGTGGAGACGGGAACCTGAGGAAGACGAGAAATAGTGGGTTGAGGGAAAGAAACGGGAAGGAAGATGCAAAGGAATCAGAGGGATAGATTGAAGGGGGGGATGTGGATGAGAGGTGGTTGAATGATAGAGAGGATGAGGTGGAGAGGGAGGTGTTGTGGAGGGAAGGTGAAGACAAGAAACAGAGGGAGACAAGTGGTGGGTTGAGAAAAGGAGATGAGGGAGAGAGGGAGGTGTTGTGGAGGGAATGTGGAGACTAGGAGTGGTCAAAAGAAGGAAAGAAGGGGAGATAATCGTGAATAAAAAAGAGAGGAAGGAGAAGTGGAGGGAAAGTGGAAACGAGAAGTAGTAGATTGAGGGGAAGAAGAAGGATAAAAAGTGAAGAAAAGAGGAAGATAGAGGAAGAGGGAGGCAAGTAAGGAAAGTATGATTGATGGGAAATGTGAACACCAAGGAGAAGAAAGAGATAATGAAGGATGAGAGATAAAAAGAGGTACCAGGTGGAGAAGGAAGAATAGAAAAAGTGGAGAGGAAATAATGGGGTGGGAATAAAGACACAGAATAACATCAGTGGTAAGGGATCTGAAGAGAGAGAGAAGCAGGAAGTGAGTTAGGAGTAAGAGAGAGAAAAGAAGGAGGTAGGGAGAGGAGGAGGAGGGGCGGGGCGGAGGGAACACGCATAGCCGATTGAAGTCCTCTGGAAGGCGGGAAAGTGCAGTGGGTGTTGCCTCCACTCTGAAGGAGGAGAGAGTTGGATCCCATGTAAAAAGTGAAGGAGTAGAATCTGAACCCTTTACTTTTATGCGTAAGAGAGAGAGAGATAAAACGGTGTCTATTGGCGTTTAGGATTGTAAAAGGAGGATGTTTGCAGTGTCTTAGTGATATGTATGGATTCTTTTTTGTCTTCTTATTTAGAGTAAGGAAGGCTGCTCAAAAATAAACAGCAAAAAAAAAAAAAAAAAAAATAGATGCTGCACCGAACAAAAGAAAAGAAAAAAAAACGAAAAAAAAAGGTCAGAAAAGAGGTCAATTGTGTGTTATTTTTCTTTTTTTGTGTGTGTCTAACAGAATTATCATATACGTAATCCCACAAGCCGCCTCTTTCTCACTCTCGCTCGATGGAAACAAATGAATTAGTCAAGGGGCGTAAGCTGTTCGGGTCTTCTTCCGGGGCACTAATGGCGGGCGCTGGCTGGCCGGGTCTCAAAGTAATGGCGGAGTGGCTTTGTGCGTAATCCTGTCTTGTGAGTGAAGGGAACCCACCTCACGGCATCTCTTCCCACTCAGGTAAATCTCCGCTCCATCCCCTCACCTCCTCCTCCTCCTCCTCCTCCTTCTCCTCCTCCTCCTCCGCCTCCTCTTCTCTCTCTTCCCCCAACTTTTAGCCATCCGCCTCCTCTTCCTTGGCCTCTTATTCTATTTTCTCTTCCTCCTATTCGTCCATTTCTTTTCTTCTTTCTCTGTTTTTTCCTGATCTTTCTCCGTTTTGTCTCTGCTCTTTCTGGTCCTTCTCTTCGTCTTTCTTTCTCTTCTTCTTTCCTCTTCCTGCTCCTCTTTTCCTAGCTCTCTCATACGTCTTTCGTCGAGTCTTCTTTTTGTTTCTAGTCCTCCTCTTCCTCTCCTTTCATTTTCCTCTTTTTTTCCTTCCTCTTTCTCCCCTTCCTTCTCTTTACAGCTGTTTTTCTCTTTCTTCTCTTTCTCTTCCTCATAGTCACCCACTTCCTCTTCCTCGTCCACATCCTCCTTCTCTTCTTTCTCCCCCTCCTCCTCCTCCTCCTCCTACCTGAGTCGGCTGGTGTCCGCGATGGCTTCATTAACAACAAACAAAATATTATCCTGCTTATCTCTATTTGTCCTTCGTTTTTTTGTGCTAATGCCTCGTTAAGACTTGCCTTGCTAATTACGTGATAGATTAAAATGTTCCAGGCTTTCACTTGGTCATATTTTTTGTTGTTGTTGTTTTTATGGATGACCTGATGTGCTTCTGTCATGTTATATTATTTTCTAGGGTGGGGGTAGGTTTTTTCTTTCTTTGGTTTCGTGTGTGTGTGTGTGTGTGTGTGTGTGTCTAAAAGGTTCTGTGTAATGCCACTCCTTGCATCGACTTAGGTTTTACACTCCAGTAGTCTCCCTTTTTCACTTTACTTTATTATTGTTTTAGTTTTCCATCTCCCTGTCTTACTTACCTTAAAATTCAGTTCTTTCACGTCCATCACATTCAGCCTTCCCTTTCCCCCCTTTCCCTTCATTTGGTTCGCTCCTCTCAGCCAGTCATTTCCCCAACACTTCCTTGCTTAACTTCTTGCGTCATCCAGTCTTCCCTTCCCCCTTTATTATCAGCACCCCTAAGCCTCCTCTTTCCCCTCTTTTTTTCCTTCTTTTGTTTGCTCCCCTCAACCATTCACTCCCTCAACACTTCCTCGCTTAACTTCATGTATCTTCCAGTCTTCCCTTTCTCCCTTGTTATCAGTATCCCTTAGCCTTCTCTTTCCCCTCTTTTTCCCCTTCTTTTGTTTGCTCCCCTCAACCATTCACTTCCCCAACACTTCCTTGCTTTCTCTTCCCCTCGCATCCAGTCTCACCCCCTACCCCCTTTTTCTCTTTTTTTACTCCTTGGTTGTCTCCCTTCACTTAGTCACATAACACTTGCCTCCACCTCCTTTCATCCAGCACTCAAGAATCCATTAGAACCGTCCTTTATTTTCTCTCCCCCTTCCCTCTTTTGTTTCTTTCCTTGTTTCATCTTCCTAACACTTCCTTGCTAACACTCCTTCCAGCATCCAGCACTTCCTAAGTCATTGTAGAAGCCTCCCATCTCCCCCTTTTTCCCCTCTTCCCCTTTCCCTTTCCTTTACTTAATCTTCGTAACATCTTGCTAACACTCCTTCCAGCATCCAGCACTTCCTAATTCATTGTAAAAGCTTCCTCTCTCCCCATTTTTCCTCTTCCCCCTTTTCCCCTTCCTTCTCTTCATCTTCCTAACACTTTCCTTCACATCCAGCACTCCCCAATCCACTAGACCTCCCCCCTTTCCCTTGCCCCTTCCCCCGTTTTTCCCATTTTCCCTTACCCCATCCCTCATGCGGAGTGGTACACGGAGCTTCCCGCCGCACACATAAACCCTTCAATTTCCATACCAGAGTGCGGAGAGGGGAGAAAAGGTCCATCCATTCGCCCACTTTGACCCTTTCCTTGCCCACTCCAGCGCCTCCTTCTCTCACTTACTTCCCTATCACCCACTTAGGGGCTCGCTTCTCCCTCTTCCCCCTCTTTCCCCCTCACTCCCCTCGGCTCCCTTACTCTGCTACGGGTCTTTCCTTCGCGCAGGAAGACCCCCGCAGCGCTTGTCCGTACCGCGCGAGACCATAAGCCAAGCCTGATCCTAAAATGTGTCTCGTGTAAAAAGCAGAGCGCCGTACTCTTCCATTAGCCGAGTGCCGAGGGTTGCCGCTCGTAGGGGGAATTTTCGGGCTCTTTTCGCTCTTGTTGGTGGAGTGAGAGAGCGAAGGACGAGGCTGACTGATGCTGGGGAGGAAGGGGAATTGGGGGGAGGAGTGGGGAAGAGGGAGGGAGGAGTGGGAAAGGGGAGGAAGGGAAAGGGAGGTGGTGGCCAGAAGGGGAGGGCGTGGAGGGGGTGAAAAAAAGAGAAGAGATGGTTTCGTGTGTGTGTGTGTGTGTGTGTGTGTGTGTGTGTGTGTGTGTGTGGTTGGCGGTGCGTTGCTTTGATGGGGTGAGTTGAGGTGTTAGAGTATGAGGAGGAGGAAGTGGATGAGTAAGAGGAGGAGGAGGAGGAGGAGGTGGAGGAGGAGGAGGATGCAGGCAGTGTGGTGGAGGGAAGGGATGATAGGGGATATGGTGTTTGATTCTCTCTCTCTCTCTCTCTCTCTCTCTCTCTCTCTCTCTCTCTCTCTCTCTCTCTCTCTCTCTCTCTCTCTCTCTCTCTCTCTCTCTCTCTCTCTCTCTCTCTCTCTCTCTCTCTCTCTCTCTCTCTCTCTCTCTCGTAAGCTTCACCTGTTCACCGTTAATGTAAGAGAGAGAGAGAGAGAGAGAGAGAGAGAGAGAGAGAGAGAGAGAGAAAAATGGAAAACACGATAACACAATGAACACACACACACACACACACACACACAGACTACAACCAACCAAGAGGCAGACAGAGAAAGCGAAAAAGACAGACAGAACCAGAGAGAGAGAGAGAGAGAGAGAGAGAGAGAGAGAGAGAGAGAGAGAGAGAGAGAGAGAGAGAGAGAGAGAGAGAGAGAGTGAGTCAAACCCAGACACACTCAGACACACACAGAGAGCAACGTAAATAAACTTCGATCAGACGTGCGATGCTTAAAGAAGAATGGATAAGCAAGCAAACTGTGTAGAGTAAGAACATGGGAGCCGCCAGCTGAGGGGAGGGCTGGCGAGGACAACCGTGAAATTAACTAAGTGAGGGATAAAGTGAGGGGACAAAGGGTCAGCTCAACGTAGCATGGATAACGCAAGCAAAACAAGGATCCGGGAAGGTAATAAGTGGAGCCAGGGCAGCACGGGATGGTAGCAGGACACAGGCAGCGATGATCCACTGCCATCACTACCACCACCGCCTCCACCACCTCCACCACCACCTTCTCCAACACCAAGATCACCATGACCAAATACAGGCTAAGTAGTAGTGAGCTTGTGGTGTTGCTGGTTGTCTTGGTGGTGGTGGTGGTGATGTTAGAGACTGATGATAGAGCTGTGGTGTTGATGCTGCTGCTGGGGATGATGAAGACTCTTGAAGATGTAGTTGTGGTGTTGATTATGGTGTTGATGCTGGTAGGGGTGGTGGTGAAGCCAGATCTTGGGGTGTAGTAACAGTAGAGATGGAGCTTGTAGTTGTGATGTAGGTGATGGCTGTGAGGATTTTGCCAGGGTGATGATTTTGGAGGTGGTGGTGTTGGGTGGAGGTGGGGGAAGTGAAGGCGAAAGTTGTGGTGTGTCCGAAGATATAGAGATGTTGGAGAGAACGGAAACAGCCATTATTATCAGTATCCCCCCTCACACACACACACACACACACACACACACACACCACATCCACCACCACTAGAAAAGTATTGAAAGTTTGAAGGAAATAGAAGCCTCATAAAAAAGGAACATGAAGGAAAGTCGATGAACAAGGAAGAGAGTAGTTGTAGTAGCAGCAACAGTAGTAGACTTAGTAGTAGTGGTAGTAGTAGAAGTAGTAACCGTAGATGAAAAGGAAGAGTAGGGAGGAAACAGCATCAACACCACCATTACCACGCCTATCCCCTTCACTACCTCCCCCCATCCCCTATTCCCTTCTCACCACCACCACCACCACCACCATTACCCCCCTCACCTTGCCCCCTCCCCCTCACCTCCACCACCACCACCATTACCCCCCTCACCTTGCCCTCCCCCCTCACCTTCACCACCACCACCATTACCCCCCTCACCTTACCATCCCCCCCCCCTCACCTCCACCACCACCAGAAGATTGAAACTTTGGAGGAAATAGGAAGCAGCAAATCTGGCGTGGTCCCGCGGGTTCGGTGCCCATTAGCCAGTGAGAGTAATGAGGCGCCCTGGGACTCGCCTCCTCACTCGGCCAAAAATATCCTCTTGTGGACGTGTAGATAAAAAAAAAAAAAAAAAAGCTCTCTTGCCCACACATATGCAGTTTGGAAATTTGTTATAATGAATAGGTTCCTGGAGGTGTGTTTGTTTGTGTGTGTGTTGAGGGGGGGGATAGAGAATGAGGTGTAGTGTGTGTGTGTGTGTGTGTGTGTGTGTGTGTGTGTGTGTGTGTGTGTGTGTGTGTGTGTGTGTATGTGTGTGTGTGTTCTTTCTCGCCTCGTTTTCTTTCCCTTCTTCCTCCTCTCTACACTGCGCCTACAAGTATACAACCCGGAAATTTATAGATGTGAATTTGATGCTGGGTGTAGAGAGAACGAAGAGGTGCATCGTGCTTATTTTCTTTTCCTCTTCCGCCTCTCTGGCTCCTCTTCCACTTCCTCTTGGTTGCATTCATCTACAAGTCTACAGATCGGAAGCTTGTAAATGTGGATAGATTTCAGGGTGTGAGTGTAGGTATAGCCAGGTATATTGTGGTGTTTTGTCTTTTCCTTCTTCTTTCTCTCCCTCTCTGTCCCTCTCTCTTTCATGTTCTCTTCCTAGTTCACTTTCTCTTCTTGTATAAATGAATGTGGCCTCAGCGTGGATGGAGACATGATATGTTTTCCTTCTCCTATCTTTATTATTTTATTTCTCCTTTCCTATCTCTTTCTTTCTCTTCCCTTTCCTCCTTCTCTTTATCATTACCGCTAATTATCCGTCTAAGGCAATATGTCATCAACTGATAATTGTCGATATAAGTGTACTACAGGATACTTTTTTCCACTCTCTCCCCCTCTTCCTCTTTCCCTTCCTCTTTCTCTTCTCTCCTCCTCCTCCTCCTCCTCCTCCTGTCTCCCGGCGCAGGTAATGAGGCAAACACATTTTTGTTCTCTCGGGCACTAAGCTTTCCTATTTTAATGCTCGGACAGAAACAGACGGACGGGCGGGCGGACGAGGGATGATTGGGCGGACGGTTGTGTGGTTGGGTGGTGGTGGAAACGTTGAATGGTAGTTGAATGGTCTGCAAGGATAGTTTGAGAGTGGAGCTGATGGTCATTTAAGGGTCTGAAAGGAGTTTGATGAAAGGTTGTGTAAAGAGATAGATAATGGGATGGTTTGATGGTAGATGTATGGTCTGTAAGATATATAGATGGAAGATAGGATGGTAGTTCTTTGGTTTGTAATGAGATGGATAAATGGAAGATTGGTATGGTAGCTGAATGTTCTATAAGCGGTTAAGTTGAAAGATTGTGTAAATAGACAGAGATTGAAGTGGTAGGTGTGTTTTATGTAAGGAGATGGATAATTGGAAGGTCGGTATAGTGGGTGAGCGGTCCATAAATAGTTGTTAGCTGAAAGGTTGGCTGGCTGGTAGTTGGGTGGTTGGATGTCAGGGACGAAAATACCAGAAGAAGCGCGAGACGGAGGAACTCGTTAACTCCGTGAAAAGACTCCTCATTAGCCCGGCCAAGGTTATCCATTAATCATCTCCTCGTCACTGCTTTCCTCAACTCATTGCGGACGGCACGTGTGGGGGCGGCGCCTGACTCACCTGTAAAACACACCTGCGGACACCTGCTGGGAGGGTAGAGGAAGTAGGCACCCGCTTATACGACAACTCAAAACTCTGGCTGAAAAAAGAATCCTCGTTGGCACTTGCAATAGTAAACTGTTTAATATATATATGCCTGGTTAAAAAGGCATGTTAAGAGGCGCCTGCTGAAAAGTGATGTATCATTGACGCCTAATTTAAAGCGAAAACTCTGGTACACCTGCTGAAGAGAAAGAAGAAATACCTTAAAGAGCGGGAGTTTCTATAATACAGTCGAAGAGAAGTTACGAGGCGTCTACTGAAACGAGTCATGTAGCAGAGAATTCACGGGATGGGAATTCACCTGCACACTAGCTGAATAAAGAAATAATACCTTAAAGAATGAGAGCTTCTGAAACACATTCTGAGAAGACAGTTTATAGAGATTCCAACCCTACCCGAAAACCTGTTCCATTAAAAGGAAGACCCGTTACCTGTAAAGAAAATCCTGAACACCTGAAGAAGACACCTCCCAGCGCCCCCTGACGAGACGGAGCACGCAGCACCTCACCACCTGCCGGGAGAGGCCTGTGGTTGTCTGTGGTTTCGTTCAGTCCAATAAAACATGAGGCCGGGCTCCCCTTACACTCCCGCCGCCGGTAACTCAACACCCTCACAGCCACGCGGCCCAAGAGACCCGCGGGAAGATGAGGCCCCTGGACACCCCCGCTCCCTTTGTGCCTCGTCCCTGTGTCCTGAGCCTCGAAGCCGCCGCAGTAAAGGTGCAGCACAGACTCGGGCATTACCGGAGACAGCCGAGTTAAGCCGACTTCACAGGCGTTACTCTAAGGAAACGTACTGCCCCACTAACAGCCCTTTCCAGCCCCTTTGTCCGCCAGCCCCGCCAAAGCCCATTCCTCTGTCTTTCTGTCCACGCGCGCACATACACAGCCACACTCTAGCCGCTGGTATTACTAAGAGCCTTCTACTGTCATCTCTATATATTCTGCCAGCCTTAAGCGACCATTACACACACACACACACACACACACACACACACACACACACACACACGCACACGCACACTAGTTACTGGTATTACTTCTACTTCTTCTACTACTTCTACTGTGTTCTCTTTCGTCACTGTCTCGTCTAGCCTTGTAGCAACCACAAATACATTATCCTGCTATCTCGTTTTCTCTCTCCACCTAACTCTATAAGCTTCCATTATTCCCTTCTTTCCTTCACCACCTCCTTTATCCACCCATTCCCATTGCCGTCCATTATATTACCCATCTCTCTTTCCACATACACGTAGTGGAAGTAGTAATACACTGGTATTATTACTTCCACCATCTCTTATATTTGTCTTAACCCGGAGATGAGCACCGAGGTCACGCACAGCTGTGGCGTATCCCCTCGACTTACCTTAACATGAGCGGAAACAGTTCTGTCTATAAGGCCTTGAGGTAGCCCGTCCACCCATTCAATAATACTTATCTTCGTTATTTCCGTTATCCGTCTCCTGTTTGCTTCTCCATCTCTTTCCAGGAGCTTGTTAACAGTTCTTTTATCGTCCAGTCCAATAATAGTCATCATCATACACACCTTCACCAGCAACTACCCACACCCACACACCAGAACACACAAAGCATTTTCCTCTCACCAACGTCCCACTACCGCCTTTTTCTTTCTCCTCTCCTCCTTTCTTCTCCTTCCCGTGATGAGAGAGCAGACGAAGTTGGCTTTCTTCCTCTCCCTCCTTTCACGCTGTGCCTCGCTGACCACCTGCAGGATCTTTACGAGTGTGTAAATATGCTGTGTTAGGCGACGACGCGAGTGGCTCTTAAAGTAGAAATAAGAGAAGCTTCTGTGGTGTGCGGCGGCCCTCCCTCGCTCCTGGAACCTCCCCTTCTTGTGTACAGATCAGCGTGCGTGTGTGTGTGTGTGTGTGTGTGTGTGTGTGTGTGTGTGTGTGTGTGTGTGTGTGTGTGTGTGTGTGTGTGTGTGTGTGTGTGTGTGTGTGCGCGTGGGGGGTGAATCTCCAGCGTGTTCATTAAATAATCGCACTTGAGAGCTCGAGGTGCGCGCTGAGGGTCGGGCGTGGCTTCATTATGTATCAAAGAAAGTGGAGTGAGGGCGAAGTGTGGCGCCGATGAATATTCTCTCGTCTATCGGTAATCGAAACTTCAGTAAAAGCTTCTCTTTGCCTCCTCCTCCACTTCTCTACCACCAGTGCCACCACCACTTTCACCTCCTCCACCTTCTTCGTTCCCTAGTTTTTTCCCCTCTTCCTCCACCTGCTTCCTTCTCCACCTCTCTACCCCAACCACCGCCTCCTGCTCCTTTTCATAGTCTTTCTCCACCTCCTCCTCCTCCTCCTCCTCCTCTTCTACCTCTTTCACACCACCTCATCCTCGCTTCCTTCTTCCCTTTGCTTCCTACACTACCCACACCAGCATCATCTTCTCGTCCTCTTCCTCCTATCCTCTTATTCCTCTTCCTTCTCCTCCATCATCTCCTCTTCGTTTCCTTCTTCTCTTTGCCTCCTGCACAACTCTCACCAGCATCTCCTCCTCCTCCTCCTCCTCCTCCTCCTCCTCCTCCTGCCCTGTGTTGACCAGTGTGCCCTTAAGTGAGGTTCGATTTCCAATTCCTGATAAAATCTTGCATACATTAGCCGCTGTCGGAGAGCGATGGGAGTCCCTTCGCCCGTCCGCCCGTATGAGCTTGTTCCGGATCCTCTCACGGTGCATAGGAAGGGATATGCATAGAGGTTATAGCGACTCTAACACCTTTTGACTCCCTCTGCTCCCTTTCCTTGTCTGGCCATATTAACTTCCGGATCCTCTCTCAGTGCATAGGAACGGATTTGCATAGTGGTTATAGCGATTCTAACACCTTTTGACTCACTCTCTTTGACCATATTAACTTCTGGATCGTCTCAGCGACCTCCGTGAACGAATATGTGTACTGGTTGTAGTGGATTCTCACTCATCTCCAGTGGTTTGTATAATGGTTTCGGCGATTCTTCTTCATGTGATTTAATAGTTTACAGCTGGATTAGGTCATCTATCTATTCCTACCTATGATATTCCGTTTTGAGGCTCAAGGAATTGTGGAAGGCTTTACATGCTGCGTTTAGAGATTTCAACACCTTTTAGCAACTTTAGCTAGATTTAGTGGCTTATATTCGGGTTACTTTATGAAAACATCCGTATATTCTTTCTCATTTAATAATTGGTGGATCGACAATTGTATTAGCAGGTATAAAGGTGAAACAAAGGCACGTGTATATTTTAAGCGACTCATTATGCTGTTAGAATATGGAAGCAGAAGCTCATGTGTCAAGGCGAGTGTGGTGGAGTGGCATGACAAAAGAATGTTAGGTGGACGAGTGGGTTGTTGTTATTGTTGTTGTTGTTGTTGTTGTTGTTGTTGTTGTTGTTGTTGTTGTTGTTGATGATGTTGTTGTTGTTGTTGTTGTTGTTGTTGTTGTTGTTGTTGTTGTTGTTGTTGTTGTTGTTGTTGCTGCTGTTGTTTGGGGATAGGGTAAGTGTGTATGTGTGTGTGTGTGTGTGTGTGTGTGTGTGTGTGTGTGTGTGTTAGTTTGACGTGTTAGGTTGATGGGAATGTGTTTTTTTGTTTGCCAGGAAGATAAATTGCTTTCTTGGTAAACTGGATGAAGTCTTAATGACAGATAATCGTGGCCTTGATCTTCTTATTTATGTATCTGCGTCTGTCTCTTTGTGTATGTTTAATGTTATCTGTAATTCAACTTTGTGTTAATTTTTTTCTGTGGTGCCCCCCCCTGTCTCTCTTTCTTTTTTTTTACTTTTTTTCTCTCTCTCTCTCTCTCTCTCTCTCTCTCTCTCTCTCTCTCTCTCTCTCTCTCTCTCTCTCTCTCTCTCTCTCTCTCTCTCTCTCTCTCAACACAAACCATAACCCACACACGTGTTTCTTAATATACACCGCCGCCGCGCACCAAGGCTGGAGGAAGAAAACTTGGCTTGGTAAACAAAATTTTATGACATCTGGGGCGGGAGGGAAAGGAGAGGGAGAGGAGGGGGAATGGAAGAGGAAAGGGAGGCAGAGGAAAAGGAGGGAGAGACGGGAGAGGGGCAGAGGTGGAGAGGGAAAGTAGAGGGAGGGGAAAATGAGGGAGATATGGGAAAGGGGTAAAGGTGGGATGGGAAAGCAAAGAGAGAGGAAAAGAAGGGAAAGGAGATGTATAGAATGTGGTCGGTAAATGAGAGGAAGAAAAAACGGAAGAGAAGGGAAAGGATGAGGGGAAAATGGGAAAGGAAAATAGAAGGGGAGACGGTAAAGGGTGAAGGAAAAATTAAGGGAGGGGAGGGCTAGAAGGGGAGAGAGGAGAGGAGCAAGAGGAGAGGGAAGAAAGGAGGAGGGGAGGAAGAACACGGAATAATGATAGGAAGGGTCGAGGGAAGGAAGGGAGAGGAGAATTATTAACAACAACAACAACAACAACAACAACGATATTTATCACCACCTGTAACAAAAACAACAATAACAACTCACTAATTCCACCACCACCACCACCTCCACTAAAACAACAACAACAACAACAACAACAACAACAACAACAACAACAACAACAACAACAAGGCGTACGGGGTCCTGAGAGGAGTAATATTACGCCACAGGTGTTGCCTAAGACTTACCTTAACCCCCCCCTCCCCCCTCCTCCCCCTCCTCACCTCCTCCTCTGCCTCCTCCACCTCCTCCTCACTCTTCCATATACGCCTCCTATTTGTACCTCCTGCAGTATTTCTTTTTTGTTGTTGTTGTTGTTTTGGTCCTTCCTTCATTCTCTTTTTCCTCTTATCCACTTTTTCCTTTATTTCCTTCTGTTCTTTAACTTTAGCATCGTTATTTTAGTATATAACCCTAATTTTACCATTTATATTTTCCTCCTCCTCCTCCTCCTCCTTCTCCTCCTCCTCCTCCTCCTTATTCGTTTGATCTCTCCCCCCTTTTCCTCCCTCTTTTCTTTCTCCTCAACCATATAAATTTCCCTCTCTTTCTTTCTTTCTCTCCCTTTGCCTTCCTCTATCTATTCATTCTTTTCTATCTACCTTATCTTACACCAATCGCCTGTCTTTCTGTATTCCTTTCCCACGCTCCGAGATACTAAGACGCAAAAAAAAAAGGTCAGCGGAGGAAGAAATTTACCCAGAGAAGCGACGACAGTAAGAAAAGTGGATGAATGGAAGGAAGAAAGAATGAATAAGTGGACGGGTGAATGAAAATAGCAGGTCTTGATGATAATAATGGGAAAATAGAAGGAGGGAGGCAGAGGGGAAGAAGAGAGAGAGAGAGAGGGAGAAGGAAGCAATCATATGGGAGCGAGGGAATGTGAGGGCGGAGAAAAGAGGGGTGGGGGGGGGGCGAGAGGGGAGGAGTGGTGGGGCCAGTGTTGCCAAAGTATCGTAATCATTGCATTGAGTTTTCTTAGTCTCGGACCGATAACTAAAGCAAAAGAACAAAGCAACATCCATGGATAACAGTTTTAACGCTAACTCTAATTTTCTGTCGTTGTTTGTGTGGTTACGACCGTCTTGGAGCATAAAAATGATAAATCCAAGCTTCATAGTACGATAACTTGACAACGCTGGGACCTGTGAACGTTTCTGTTGCTTTGTCGATTAGGTTACGCGACTCCGGCCTACGTGCTCTGACCTCCTGGAAAAAGGGATTGGATTAAATAGAGCACCCCCCACACACACACACACACACACACACACACACACACAGGTCTTTTTTTTTTTTTCCCCTTTGTCTGTGTTGCCGTTTTTTTTTTTAACGTGTCTGTTTCTTTGTGTCAGTCTCTTTCTCTGTCACTGTGTTGTTGTTTTTTTGTCTGTTTTTCATCCCCTTCCATGCTGAAAAAAAATTACATAGACTGAGAAAGACAGATAGACAGAACGACAGAAAAACACAAAAACATACCAATAAACGAGGAGGAAAGAAAATGAAAACGACACACACACACACACACACACACACACACACACACACACACACACACACACACACACACACACACACGAACAAACATATACACACACGCATCACCACAACCAGACACAACATAAACACACGTATGTTTATCACGTTGTATGTATATGTATCACGGAACACCAACCACCACCATCACCACCACAATCACCACCACAATCACCATCACTAATACGGAAGGTTGTGTTGCCTGTATTATTTAGGGACACGAATTAGAACGAGGACAAACGTTTGCTGATGCCTGACATGCACACAATCGCGGCATTTGATTACACATAAATATAGAATCTCCACTAATACATGAGGTCCACAGGAGGGAGGTGGAAAAGGGGAGGAGGAGAAGGAAAAGGTGGAGGAAGTTGTGTGGGGAAGCGATGTGTGGAGGGTGAAGGTACAAAGAGGGATGAAGTTGTTGGTTGTAGATGTGGAAGGGACGAAGGAACAGCTAAGATAAGGGTGATAAGGCTGGATAACTGAGGAAGAAGAGATTATAGAGGTGATGGAGGAGAGGGTGGTGACGAACAAACGGATAGAGAAGGTTAGTAGAGGTAGTGATGATGGCATACGTTGAGAGGCTGGATGGATATTGAAGGAAGAAAAGATTGTGGAAGGTGATAGGAGAGTAGTAGTGGATGGTAGTGGTGGTGGGAAGGGCGGCAGTGAAGGCAGTAAGGTTAGGGAGAAGGGAAAGACGGAGGGGCCGAGAAGGGAAGCAGAGGAGGAGGCAGTAAGGTTTGGGAGAAGGGAAAGACGGAGGGGGCTGGTTGGTATGTTGCTGGAGTCCCTTTTATGCGAGTAAGAATGCTCCCCCTTCCGTAATTGCTTGGCTTACAGTAATTTGGGGAGATTGAGGCAACGGGAGAAAGAATTGGGCGATCTGATGAGGGTCTGAGGGGGAGAGAGGCGGAACGAGACCTCCTGCACGCCAGCCACGAGCCCAAAAGTTAGTTAACACGTCACGCAGATGAAGCGGCCGGACAGGTAGGTTGCTATGGTAAGGTGAGCACAGGTGAGGCCAGGTGAGAGAGCGAGAGACCGAGAGCGAGATATAGAAAGATAGAGTTAGATAAATAGATAGATAGATATATAGATAGTTTCAACATTTCAGATAAAGAGGCGGGAATCAAGTATATTGTTATGTTAAGGTGAGCACAGAAAGGCCAGGTAAGGTGAGTGAATGAAAGTGAAAGTGAGAGAGAGAAAGAGGAAGAAAAAGAGAGAAAAGGGAAGAAAAAGAGAAAAAAAGAAGAAAGACGAAGAAAAAGAGAGGATGAAAAAGTGAGAGAGGAAGAAAAAAGAGAGACGAGGGAAAAGAGAAAGAAGAAGAAAGAGAGAAAGAGGAAGAAAAATAAAGTAGAAGCAAAAGAGAGAAAAAGGAAGAAAAGAGAGGAAGAGGAAGAAAAGAGAGAAAGAGGAGAAAAGAGACTAAAGAAGAATGAAAAGATAAAGTAAGAAAAAGAGATAAAGAGGAAGAAAAGACAGAGAAAGAGGAAGAAAAAGAGATAGAAAGAGGAAGAAAAAGGGAGAAAGAGGAAGAGCGAAAAATAGGAAGACAACGAGAAAGAGGAAGAAAACGAGAGAGAGAGAGAGAGAGAGAGAGAGAGAGAGAGAGAGAGAGAGAGAGAGAGAGAGAGAGAGAGAGAGAGAGAGAGAGAGAGAGAGAGAGAGAGAGAGAGAGAGAGAGAGAGAGAGAGAGAGAGAGAGAGAGAGAGAGAGAGAGAATACTCATTATGATCATGTAGTCGGGAAAGTCCATTTGGCCTTAAGATACTCCGCTCTCATCTTCCTTACGACGAGGCCTATGGAATGGAGGAGGAGGAGGAGGAAGAGGAGGAGGAGGAGGAGGAGGAGGATAGAGGGGAAAGGGAGCGAGGGAACATGGAAGGGGAGGGGATTGAAGAGGGATGGAGGTGGAAGGGATGAAGCAAGTTTGGGTAAAAGTGAGAAATGTAAAGAGCAAGAATGGGAGATGGAATAAAAAGAAATAAAAGAGGGAAGGATGCGGAAGAAGGGATAGATAGGAAGGAGAAAAAGATAGGCGAGGAAAAGAGGGAAAGGGAGGAAGGGAACAGGGAAAGGAAGGGGATAGTGGAGTGATGGAAGTGAAAGGGGAGATGAAAAAGCAAGAACAAGATGAATTGAAGAGAAAGAAATAGAAAGGGAAACATGGGGAAGAGGAAGGAAGAAATGGGAAGGGAGTAGAATAGGCGGAGGAGAAAAGGAAATTGGGTGGAAGGAAAGAAAGCGAAGACCGAAAGAGGATAGGAAAAGAGAGGGGCAGATGAAAATGAAGGAAGAAAAAGAAGGAAAGGGAAGGATAGGGAAGTAATTAAGGGAATGAAATGAAATGAAGAGAAGGGACATATTTTCGCCATCTTTAGCAACCAAGAAAGTCCCTAATTCTTTGTGATGGCCCTATTATCACACAGATGTTGACAGTCTCTTTGCGGTCCACCTCCATTATCCTCACTATCACCCGCCCCACGCAGCAAGCTCTCCACCCTTCATCTTTATCCACGCATCATCCTTCCCCTCCACCTTCACTTCACCTTCATCACCAACCTTTCTCATCTTTTTCACCTCGATTCATAGTGTTCCTGTCCTCTTGTCACGAATTCTCACGCTTTAATTCACATCTTCGCGTATTTGCAATGTTGCTTGATAGATAATGACATTAGAAATCTATGCCCAGTTGAAATTTGATACGTAATGACCTAAAAAATTATATAGTCATTTGAAACGATACTGAATGACATAGTAAGAAGTTGCATACCCATTTGAAGCTTTATTTTCGTACATGACAAGAAATTTATAGACATGTGAAACTTTGATGATACTTTCTGACCTGAATAAACCCCTTTTCCCAAGCACCCATATTCAATTTTTAAGGGAAACTTCGCGATTCAGCAAAAGGAGAAGAATTAAGTTGTATTGAGAGAGAGCGAGTGAGAGTGAAAACGAGAGTGAGAGAGCGAGAGTGATAGTGAGAGAGCGAGTGATAGTGATAGAGCGAGAGTGATAGTGAGAGTGAGAGTGATAGTGAGAGTGAGAGTGAGAGTGAGAGAGCGAGAGTGATAGTGAGAGAGCGAGAGTGAGAGTGAGAGAGCGAGAGTGATAGTGAAGAGCGAGAGTGATAGTGAGAGAGTGAGAGTGAGAGAGCGAGAGTGATAGTGAGAGAGTGATGGTGAGGAGAGTGAGGAGAGGTGAGGAGAGGAGAGTGATAGTGAGAGAGCGAGAGTGATAGTGAGAGAGCGAGAGTGATAGTGAGAGAGCGAGAAATAGTGAGAGAGTGAGAGTGAGAGAGCGAGAGTGATAGTGAGAGAACGATAAATAGTGAGAGAGTAAGAGTGAGAGAGCGAGAGTGATAGTGAGAGAACGAGAGTGATAATGAGAGAGTGAGAGTGAGAGTGAGAGAGGAGTGAGGTGGGAGTGAGAGTGCGAGAAATGGTGAGAGGTGAGAGTGAGAGAGCGAGAGGATAGGAGAGAGAACGAGTGATGGTGAGAGAGTGAGGTGAGGAGGGAGAGGAGAGTGAGAGAGAGAAATGGTGAGAGGAGAGTGAGAGAGGAGAGAGCGAGAGTGATAGTGATAGAGCGAGAGTGATAGTGAGAGAGCGAGAGTGATAGTGAGAGAGTGAGAGTGAGAGAGCGAGAGTGATAGTGAGAGAGTGAGAGTGAGAGTGAGAGATCGAGAGTGATAGTGAGAGAGCGAGAGTGATAGTGAGAGAGCGAGAGTGATAGTGAGAGAGTGAGAGTGATAGTGAGAGAGTGAGAGTGATAGTGAGAGAGTGAGAGTGATAGTGAGAGAGCGAGAGTGGTGATGAGAGAGTGAGAGTGATAGTGAGAGAGTGAGAGTGATAGTGAGAGAGTGAGAGTGATAATGAGGGAGTGAGAGTGATAGTGAGAGAGTGAGAGTGATAATGAGAGAGTGAGAGTGATAATGAGAGAGTGGTGAGAGGAGTGAGAGTGAGGATAGTGAGGTGAGGAGAGTGATGGAGAGTGAGAGTGAGAGGATAGGAGAGAGTGAGAGTGATGGTGAGGAGGTGAGAGGAGGAGTGAGAGTGATAGTGAGAGAGTGAGAGTGATAGTGAGAGAGTGAGAGTGATAATGAGAGAGTGAGAGTGATAGTGAGAGAGTGAGAGTGATAGTGAGAGAGTGAGAGTGATAATGAGGGAGTGAGAGTGATAGTGAGAGAGTGAGAGTGATAGTGAGAGAGTGAGAGTGATAATGAGAGAGTGAGAGTGATAGTGAGAGAGCGAGAGTGAGAGTGAGAGCGAGAGTGATAGTGAGAGAGCGAGAGTGATATTGAGAGAGTGAGTGATAATGAGAGAGTGAGAGTGATAGTGAGAGCGAGTGATAGTGAGAGTGAGTGATAATGAGAGAGTGAGAGTGATAGTGAGAGAGCGAGAGTGATAGTGAGAGAGTGAGTGATAATGAGAGAGTGAGAGTGATAGTGAGAGAGCGAGAGTGATAGTGAGAGAGCGAGAGGAAGAGTGAGGTCAAGAGTTGCGTCACCAATATCGCTGCGCAGGTCGCCAATCACCCTCCCTTCCAAGGCACAAAAACGCGCGCCGCCGCTGAAGGGCCGCGCCGAAAGCGTCTCCACCTAACATTAGTATTCCGGGGCTGCACCTGAGCGCGGCGCTGTCGGGCTAATTAGTGTGAGAATGAAGCAACTCATCAGTTATTTTTGGCGTCAGAACTTGGCTGTGACCTCTGGGAGCGCGAGGGTTACGAGTAGCAGGAGGAGGAGGAGGAGGAGGAGGAAGAGTAGGAGGAGGAGGAGGAGGAAGGGGGCAAGGGGAGGAAATTATTGACTCCACGAAACTTCTCCGTCATTAAAACCTAAACTTTATCAACATTAAGAAGGGAGAAAAAACGCTTATTATCTTCTGAATCATTCCAAGTGAGTTTTGCAAAATTTATGGCGGCTTCATCCCTCCAACCCCTCCACCTCCCTCTCCCTTTCCCTCCACCCCTCCCTCCTTCCCTCCCTTCCTTCTTCCCTTCCTCCTCCCCCTCCTTCCCCTCTTCGAGGAAAGCATATTTGACCTTTCGCATTTTTTATTTACTTCTAAAACATTTATTAATTTATTCCTCCGTGACAGGCAGCCCCCCCCCCCCCCGCCCCTCTCTCCTCCTGACCCTCCCCTCGCTCTCTCCCTCCCTTAATTTACCTCCCTCTCCTTCCCTTCCTTATAATCCCTCACTCACCCTTCTTCACTCCCCTCGTCTCTCTCTCTCTCTCTCTCACCTCTTCCTTCTCTCTCCCCTCCTTATACCTCCCCCTCTTTCACTCTCTCCCTCTCCCTCCCTCGCTCCTTATACCTCCCTCTTTCGCTCTTTCCTCCCTCTCTCCTTATACCCCCTTCTCTTTCACTCCCTTCTCCCTCCCTCGCTCCTTACAGCTCCCTCTCTTTCACTCCTGCCTTCCCCCCCTGGCTCTCCTCCGCCCCTGAAATCAGCGATCATGACTCTGGCCGTAATTAATGTAGAGTTCAAAGTGTGCCCCTTGAGCCGCCCGACTCTAGCAAAACCCTCAGTAATTGCTCGAGTCGGAACCATGAAAAGTGGCTCGCTGAATGTGAGCTCATTAGCCCGCGGCCATTACCACCAGCTGCTTCAGTCCCTCCCTCGGCCAAGGTGCTGCTGCTGCTTCTGCTTCTGGTGCTGATGGTGGTGGTGGTAGTGATGGTGGTAGTGGTGGTGGTGATGGTAGGGGAAGGTTGTTAGAGTAGTGGTGGAAATGGTAGACGTTCTGGTAGTAGAGGTGATGCCGTTGGTGGTTGTTGTTGTAGTATTGATGGTGGTAGTGGGAGTAGAGGTAGTGGTTTTACTGGGAGAGTTTGTAGTGGTGGTGGTAGTGATGGTAGTAGGAGGCGGTGGAGTGGTAGAGATTCTGATGCGTTTTGTTCCTTTGGTGGTGACTGTGGTGATGATGGCGCTTCTCTTTCTGTAAGGCGCTAATGAAGGAGAAATTGGTGCTGGTGATGTTGTTGTTGATGGCGGTAATGGTGGTTGGGGTTTTACGAGTGGTGGTGGTGGAGATACTGACCTTCTTTTGCAGTCCTAACTTCTTCGCCTCCCGCTGTCTTTTGTTCCTTGTGTTGGTGGTTACGGCGACGCTTCTTGGGGTGACGAAGACGTGACTGAGACATCGTGACACCGTGAAGAGAGGACCTTGATCTGGACGCTTTAGTTGAAGGTTCGTCGTGAGGTGCTAACTGTGCTGACGAAGTGCTGACGCTGCAGGTACCACGGGAAAGAGGAAACACGGCTGCTGCTTTGGTCTTCCTTCTGACTGTATAGGAAGGAGGCAGAGGGGGAGAGAGAGAGAGAAGGAGAGAGCGTTACTGAAGGAGACATTCACTGCTTGTCGGACATTTCAAGCATTTTCTGTGTCAGTGATGTCTTTGTTTCCCTTCCTTGGCGTCTGTGTTGCTTTGGGGCTTTGATAGCGGTCCGTGGGAGGAAGGACGGCGCGGCTGGTGGCTATAATGAGGTGCTGGTATTGGTGGTGGAGGTGGAGAAGGTGGTGGAGGTGGTGGTGGTGGAGGCCGTAACTCACCCTGCAGCCGTCTCATTATAATCCCGGGCGCTGCTTGGATGTCTGTCTCCCTCGCTCCTTGATCTCATGGTAGCTGCGTCCACACCGCCTCGGCCTCATCCATCACCTCGTTCCTGAAAATAGATACGTCCTCTGCCGCCATGCCAAGGAAGCCCCCCACTGCCCTCCACTGCCCCCCCCACTAACCTCCCTCTCTCTGTCTCTTGTCCCCACCACCCATCACCCAATCTTCGTCACCATCCTTCTCCCCAGCATGTCCCAGGAAATCCCATCACTCTACCTTGCCTTCCTTACCCCCTTTCTCCTCCCCAGCACCTTTCTATCCTTTCTCCCCTTTCCTCGCCATTCTCCCCACCATTCTCCACCCCATCTCTGTTCTAAAGCTAATAATCTCACCCCTATTACATTCCTCCCCAACATCTTACTCCCCATTTTCATCTTATCGCGCTTCTAGGTTCGGCAGGCCATTTTTCTTCCGTTTTCCCTTTCTCCTCGAACCTTTTCCTCCCCATCTCTATTTTTCACTCTTCTATTCCTCTTCCCAACTACTCCCCTTCCCATTACCACCCAAACGTCACTCTAAGACAAGCAACCCCACCACACTCCGCCCCTCACCCCACCTTTGTCCTCTTCGTCCTCTCCTCCCCATCGGTCTCGTCCCCAGCATCTCCGGCCCCGCGTCCCTGTAAGCCCGGCGGCCAGGACTCCCGGCACCCCAGGAGGTCGGCGCATTAGGGCGGTGGCAGTGGCATGAATGAAGCTAACGGGCTGGCAGCGTCCATTGGCCACGCCGCTCGCTGAATAGCCCCTTAGTGCTCGTAATGAGGGCAAGAGAGCGCCCCGGTAAACATTCACACTGCCAATACCTTTCTAACCACGGTAATTTGCCAAAACGCTAAATTAAGAGCTTTTAAGTCCCACCGGCTTTGTGAACGCGAGGGGCTGGCTGCTTGCGAGGGTTGGGCGGCTCTGGGCTTGGCTGGTCTGCGCCGTTTATTATTTTTTTTATGTACTGTGAAATAATGAAAAATTGAGATCCCTTTCCTCTGCCCCTCTCTCCCTCCCTCCCTCCTTGAAATGGCTTAATTATTGCACAAAAAATGGCCTTTACGACGCTGTAAATTTGGCGAGGTATACCTGAGAATAAAAATACGAGTCGCGCACCGGGCCTACCCCCCCTAGACCCTACCTTACCTGCTCCCCCTCCGCCCCCTCGTCCCCCCCTCTCCCGCCCCCCTACCGTCCAATCTGTACCCTCCTCTCCTCCCTCAACTCCCCACTCCCTTTTTTTGCGGTGTGTCGTCTTTTTCCCCCCCGTAAGCTATGAGTCTAATGAACGAAAAAAAAAGGGTAAAAAAAAAAATGTTTGTGTACCATCCATTAATGACCTCCCAAATTACTCACGGGAGGGAAAAATAAGCACTAATCAGACAAAACTATTCACCTCAAATCAGTCACCGCTCGCAGGCGCTGGAGACGGCGACGAGGAGGAGGGGAAGAAGTGGAGGTGAAGCTGAAAAAAGAGGAAGAAGAAAAGAGGAAAGAGAAAAAAAGAAAAAAGGAAAGAGAAGAAGAAGAAGAAACAGGAGGAAGAGGAGGAGAAATGGGAGGAGGAGGAGAATAGGGAAGATTGGAAGTAGTAGAAGGAAAGGAGACTGAAGAAGAGAGGAGAAAATAATAAAGAAGAAATTAAGAAGGAAGGAAAAATAAAGGAAGAAAGGAAAAGGAAGTGAAGGACGAATAGGAGGAGGAGGAAGGGTAGAACGCGGAAGAGGAGGAAGTAGACGATGATGACGAGGAGGAGGAAGGAACGAAAGAGTGAGCAGGAGGTGGTAGACGATGAAGGGAGGGGGAAGAGGAGGGGGAAAGGAGGGTGTTCGACTTAGAGGAGAATGGAGAAGAAGAAGAAGAAGAGGAGGGGATGATGGAGGCAAGAAAGGAGGGTTCATGGATGGAAATAAAACCTAATCAACGCAAAGTAATCTTGGTCGTAGATTTGATTACGTGTTGGCGGCGTCCCGAGTTTATTATATCATGTCCGTTCTTCATAAGGTCCGAGGAAGCCCCAAGTGTCTTTGATGTCCTGCCTGTACACAACACACACCTTAATCCCTCAGGTGAGCTACCGTGCGCAGGTGACCCTACCGTTCCTACCTACAGTGGGGCCAGACTGTAATTTGAGGTAAAGCATTAATTCTGTTTATTTTTGCCCCGAACGTGAAGGAAAAGGGGAGGCGATGCATAAGTCTGTGTCTGGTATTACTTTACACGCGAGCTTGTGACCGGGAAAAGGCGATGGAAGGGAGGGGGAGAAGGTATGGCTAACGTGACTGTGTGTGTGTGTGTGTGTGTGTGTGTGTGTGTGTGTGTGTGTGTGTGTGTGTGTGTGTGTGTGTGAATGTTTTAAGTCGTTTTGGCAGTGGAATCGAAGAAAAAAGCATAATTTCTCCTTCCATACATTTTTCATAAACAAACAAGAGAGAGAGAGAGAGAGAGAGAGAGAGAGAGAGAGAGAGAGAGAGAGAGAGAGAGAGAGAAGAAAAAATATCCATAATTATTCCCGTATCATGTTAAAAATTTGTTCTGGGCTTTGTTCGTTCCGGTTTGGCTATTAGGAATATAATAATGACTTTTTCTTATGTTATTTTATTATTATTTTTTCGTCCATTTATCGTAAGCAGGATTCAAGGAATGCATTGCGCGACTTCTATTAATTGCTGTTCGCCGCGTTCCGGGAAGGGGACACTTTTTTTCTGGGCTTGAAGCCGCCCAGATAAAAAATGTTTGTTAATTGAGATTACGTTGCCTGTATACCCTTTTGGATTAAAATATTGTAGATTTACCTTCAGGAGAACGATAGATTCTTTATTATTATTATTATTATTATTATTATTATTATTATTATTATTATTATTATTATTATTATTATTATTAGTGTTATCATTATCATTGTCAGAATTATTATTATTATTAGCTTTAATGATAGTATGGAAGAATGGCAGCAGACGGAAGACTCTTGTACGCTGTAGGCTATAAGCGAGACTTGTGTAGCAGGAATCACTTTGAAAGGAGAATTAGCGTAGCAACGAAGGAAATAACATAAGGAAGATTAATGTGCCAAAGACATGAGAGGAGTTTTAGTACTGTTGCAAAGAAGAGGAAAGACAGTGCAAATTTGTATATCAACGAATCAAGTAACTGAATCATTGAAGGAAAGGAGGTTTTTGTATTACGGACAGATGAGTTTAAGTGGTAGGTGGGAAGAAAGACATAAAGCAGGTTTGTGAATCAACGAATGAAATACTTTGAGAAAGGAAGTTTAGTCGTTCACAGGTGGAAAGGCAGAAGGCAGGTTATGTATCATAAAATAAAGAGGCCTCAATTATTATTTCAAGTATTCTTCATTAACAAACAAAAAAAAAAGGAGAAAGACGATGACAGTGAAGAGGAGGAAGGATAGAAGGAGTAGGAAGTAGACGAAGGAAGGAAGGAAGAGTTAGTGCATCAGGTGTCGGAGGCGTTTAAGTCGCAGGGAGGAGGAAACACCGGCGGCAGCTTGGTGTGTCAGTGGCAGGTGTGTTGTGCTGACGGACGCTCGTGCCGTGAACCAGGCGGTGATAAACAGCGGCGGTGTTGCTGTCATAATGCACCGTTACAAAGGCCATGCTATGAATATAAAGCGTCAGATATAATATTCTGACCTCCTCCCCCCCCCCCCCCCTCTCTCTCCTGGCCCTGCTAGAATTTGAAATATTTTTGATGGTGGAAAAATAAACTGGTGCAACTTTGGAAAACTAATAAATTCCTTGCAATGGCACACGCGGACGTACATTATGTTGGCGATTGTTAAAACACATCAACGTTAATGGCTGACAAAACTCCGCTTGTTTCCTAATCGCTATCGCTCTCCCAGGCTCGTAGAGTTTTATTATTTATCATTATTACCCGAAGCTCCGGAAAACTGTGCAGAGGCCAAACGGGAACGGAGAAAAAGGAGAAAAACAAGATGGAGGAGATACCTGAGAGTTGACAGAAGGCTCAAACACATTACTCCTTCCTTATCTATACTAATCTTTAACTCGCTTAGACCTGTAGAGCATTATTACAAATTTCTGTTAATATAATTCGACACCTTGAAACTACGCATACATACATTAAGGAGAAAATGAGATAGAGGAAAACAAACAGAAAAAAAAGAGTGAACATAGGAGCTGGACGGCTGATGGAGGAAAGCAGAAAGAGGAAAAGCAGGAGGTGAAACAGAAGCAGTAGAGGAGAAAGAGCTAGAGGAACAACAGGAGGTGAAACAGAGGGAGTAGAGGAGAAACAGCAAGAGGAACAGCAGGAGAAACAGAAAAAAGAGAAACAGCAGTAGGAATAATAACAGGAGGAGCAAAAGCAGAAAGAACAACAGCAAAAGAAGCGGAAGCAGGGAGAATAACAGCAAGAGGAGGCAGAACAACAGGAGGAACAACAGCAGCAAGAAGGACAACAGTAGGGAGAACAGCGACAGCAGGAGGAGGGTGCGAGTGTCCTGCTAGAAGATTTACACCCAAAAAGCTTCCTTCCCTAACAAAGATGCGTGAGAACAGACCGAAAGAGAACAAAGACCGTCGACTGTTACTGTACACGCACTAACGAACGCGAAGAAAACACCGCAGACCCGAAAACGAGGGAACGACACACGAACGCACGAACACACAGTCACAGAAAGAGAGAAAGGAGACTAATTCCAACACACACACACACACACACACACACACACACACACACACACACACACACACACACACACACACACACACACACACACACACACACACACACACACACACACACACACACACACACACACACACACACACACACAAAAAAAAACTAAACAGTGACGACGACAAAAGAGAAACAAAAGCAGGACCAGCAGAAAAGGAGGAGGAGGAGGAGGAGGAAGGGGGGGGGGGAGGAGGCGGAGGAAGAAGCATGGAAACACAGAAGAGCAGGCAGCAGAAATCCGTTGGTTCATAGCGTGCAGATATTTAAGAGTTGGTCGTTGTCGCAAAGAAGAAGAAAAAGGAGGAGGAGGAGGAGGAGGAGGAGGAGGAGGAGGAGGAGAGAGAGAGGAGATAGGAAGAGAGAGAGAGAGAGAGAGAGAGAGAGAGAGAGAGAGAGAGAGAGAGAGAGAGAGAGAGAGAGAGAGAGAGAGAGAGAGAGAGAGAGAGCGAGAGCGAGAGCAAGAGAAAGTTTATGTTAGTGTGTAGGTGCGTGCGTTGGTAGGGCTCGAGGCTGGCTGGCTGGTCCTTCCGTGATTTCCCGTGTGGCCTTCCGGTCCCATTTAGCTGATTGTTTCTCCATTGTTTATCGCACTCATACCCAGACTATCTCTAAACCACGGCTGTCCTCTTTTTCCGCCGCCGGACCGCCCTCGCCCACGCCCCCGCCCCCGCCCAGACCCTGGTGCCCCTTGGTCTGTTTGGCATCTACTTAACTCCTGACGAGGCTTTGTGTGTCTTCTAATATGCCTTCACATCCCTTGCCTAATGAAGATCCCTCCCTTTCCACTCCTCTGTCTGTATATGTGAGTGTGTGTGTGTGTGTGTGTGTGTGTGTGTGTTTGTGTGATGGTATAGATGGCCCTCATGCTCCCTTACACCCCTGCACTCCCCCTTCATTGCCTTCATCATCCCACGTCCCCCTTTACTCCCCTTAAACTCCTCCTACCATCCTCTTCAATACCTCCTCATCCATTCTTCACTCCCCCAGCAAACTCCCTTCTCCCACGTACACTCCTTCTACTACCCCCTTCATTCCCCCCAGCACCGTTTCTCCCCCGTACTCTCCTCTTACCATCCCCTTCAGTACCTCCTCAACCATTCTTCACTCCCCCAGCAAACTCCCTTCTCCCACGTACACTCCTTCTACTACCTCCTTCATTCCCCCCAGCACCGTTTCTCCCCCGTACTCTCCTCTTACCACCCCCTTCAACCCCTCCTTCACGTCCATCTCAGAGTCCTCCCGCCCCCCAATCCTCCATTTTTAAAAGGATGTCAGGAAGCGAGATCTCAGGTGTCCCTCGTTTCACCTGGCATCAGAAGGCGTTTACTGCAGGTTTTCGGCCATCAAGCAGTTTACATCCGGGTATTTTTGAGGCCTCGGTGTAATATCCTTGTTAATCGTCTTTGTATAGTCTTTCCCTTGATATCAACTCTTGAGGACTTTACCTTCTGTCTGTCTGTCTGTCTGTCTGTCTATTGGTCTATTTATCTTCAGTTCCTTCCTACTTACCTACTTACTTACCGTCCTATCTTGTCACATATTCTTTCTGTCCGTCTATTGGTCTGTCTATCTTAAGTTCCTTCCTACTTACCTGCTTACTTACCGTCCTATCTTGTCACATTTTCTTTCTGCCTGTCTATTGGTCTATTTAAGTTTCTATCTAATTAGTTACCTACCTACTTATCTACCTATTTTGTCATATATTCTTCATTGGCTATATCCACAGAGTATCGGTTTGTTTCTCTTTATATAGTTAATTTCGTTATGAACCTTACAAGTGTAGGTATTTTAGCTCTCGATCCTCCCTCCCCCACCTAGACACACCTTGCCTTACATAACTCTTTCTTGTCCCCTTCCTCCCACCTCGATGCTCTCACAATCGCTCTCTTCCTTCTCTTTTTACTCGTCTCTTTTCTTTTCTTTTCGTAACTTTCTTCCTCCTCCTTTTCTTCTTTCTCTCTTCTTCCTCCTCCATTTTATATTTTTACTTCTCATTACTGTCTTTTTGCTTACTTTCCTTTTCGTTTCTTTTCCTCTTCGTTGTCGTTTTCTTTCTCTTCTTGGTCGTCGTTTTCTTTGTCCTCCTGTTCGTTGTTCTGTCATTTCGGCCCTCGGTCTCGTCATTCAGTACCTATTCGTCGTCTTCCTCCTCGTTGTCGTTTTCTGTGCTGCTCGTCATTCGCTTAGCTTCGTTTTCTATCTAGTTTACCATCTTTCCTCATTCCCTTTCTTTCCCCTTTCTCGTTGTTGCTTTCTTTATCATCCTACACGTTCTCTTGTTTCCGTCCAAGATCTCGTCCACGATCTCCTATTCCTCGTCCTCCTCTTCCTCGTCTCCTCGTTATTTTCTATGCCATTCTACTCGTCGTTCCGTCATTTCCGCCCTCAATGTCGTCCACAAGCACTTATCCGTCGTCCTCTTCTTCCTCGTCCTCCTCCTCGTCCTCTTTGCGTGTCCTCCGTAATATTAGCGCCGTGATATCCTTCTAGCTCGCCAATATTTCAGCTTCCCCCTGTTAATTATCGCGGAGCTGACGCAGGAAGAGCCGGGCTGGAGGCTGTCTTCGTAGCTCTTCAATTTCCGGGCTTTACAAATTAGTCTCCGGGTGTGACTAAAGTGAATGGGGCGACGAGGGCTGAGAGTGAGGGAGAGGCACAGAGAGAGAGAGAGAGAGAGAGAGAGAGAGAGAGAGAGAGAGAGAGAGAGAGAGAGAGAGAGAGAGAGAGAGAGAGAGAGAGAGAGAGAGAGAGAGAGAGAGAGAGAGAGAGAGAGAGAGAGAGAGAGAGAGAGAGAGAGAGAAGTTCTAAAAATGTTACGTCATCGAGCACAATCACAATCACACCAAGCACACACAGCATCCCACGGGCCTTCATTTGTATCAGTCGGAAATTAAATCCAGGAATAAAAAAAAAGGAAAAACCACGCACACCATAAGCCACAGGAACATTTGCATAATCATAGTTAGTGCCGCATTCAGCTTTTTTTTTTTATTCCCATATCACGTAAAAATCACCCCCCGTGGATTCTTTTCTTTCCTCTTTGTTTTTTAGTTGACTGATTATTTTCCTCGTTTTTTTTTTTATTGTTCTTTCAAGGCGAGGGAATGGCGCGCGTGTCCTTGTTAACAGCGTCGCCTCCGTGTCCAGTTTGTTGTCGTCTTATAAAGTAATGAGGCTCAGGTAGACGGTCAGACAGGTAGGTCTCCGCCACACCTGCACGCCACATCTCATCAGCGGCGTGCTACGTAACCTCACCTGTGTGTTTGGGGGGATGTGCGTGGGGGAGGGGGGGATGAGTGGGGGATGAGTGGGGGGAGGGAGGATGTGTGGGGGAAGGGGAATGTGTGAAGGAAGGGGAATGTGTGAGGGAAGGGGAATATGTGGGGGAAGGAGAATGTGTGAGGGAAGGGGAATGTGTTGGGGGAGGGTGGATGTGTGGAGGGAATGGGGGATGTGTGTGTGTGTGTGTGTGTGTGTGTGTGTGTGTGTGTGTGTGTACCTGTGCATGCAAGACATATTGACGCGTGTGTTTGTGTCGTGTTTTGACAGACACGCGTCACAACAGGCAAATCCAACGCTGTTTATCCTCGTAACTAAATCAGTTTACATTTGTTGCAGCGGCGCCCGAGAATTAAAAAAAAGGGTTGGGGGAAAGGGAAATTTGTAATACGAACATTTTTAGATATTTCTATAATGCAATTCATCACGCGGCTAAATCTTTCATTACCAACACAAATTACAGTCGGACCCTCGCAAATCACGTCTGATCAGAGCGTGATTAAACAGATTAGCTAAATATGTTTTTTGTTTATATTGAGTGGTACGTTTGGACAATACAAAAACAGAACTTTTATCCCGGCCTTTTTTTTCGGACGGAGGCAAATCTTGTGATGAGGGTCATTTAGGTGTTGTTGTTGTTGTGCCAAAAATACCTAACGAGGGAAAAATGATCTGTTTGTAACAAGGCAGCAGCGGCGGCGGTGGCGGCGGTGGTAATGTCCGCCATTATCTCGACTGTCAATTCATCACTGCGGCATTTGTGTGGTCACAGGACGCCGTAAATCAGATTAAATTGAAACGACAAAGCAGATGTATTGCCTTCACTGTTTTTTGACCACGTGTCTTGCATCCAGGAGGGCGCCGCGAGGGGGAGCAGAGCGGAGTAACAAAGAGGGACGCATCCTAAAGTCGGGACTATTTGACGCAACGAAAACTTAGTACGATCATAAGTAATGGTATATTTTAACTTCCCGACTCTTAGACATAAATAATCAGAGCAACAAAAACATCGTATCTCAAAACCGGGACTGTCTGACCCAAAAAGAAACGTAAAAAAGCACAAATAATGACGCATCTTAACCTCGGGACTGGCTAACAAGATGGATGGTTAATATATACACAGGTGATTATACATCTTAATTAACACCAGCGCACCTTGAATTCCGAACTGTCTGACGCAAAAAGAAACGTAAAAAGCACAAATAATGACGCATCTTAGCCCCGGGACTGACTAACAAGATGGACGGTTAATATATACACAAGTGATTATACATCTTAATTAACACCAGCGCACCTTGAATTCAGGACTGTCTGACGCAAAAAGGAACGTAACACAAACATAAACACTGCTACATCTTAACTTTAGGCTGACAGACAGAATATATACATAAATAATGATACATCTTCGCCCCAGGACTGATAGACTCAAAGGACACTGAATATAAACATAAATAATGATATATCTTAACTTAGGGCCTGACTGACAGAGGGAAAGTATAATGGGAAAATAAATTATGATGCATCTCAAAGAAAAACACGGTAGAGGCATAAACAACGATAAATCTTGGGCCCGAAACCACGTGGGCCAAAACAAAGGAGAGATAAAACGTAATAGAAACATAAATACCGATATATCGTAACTCGAGGACAGCCTGAAGAAAATAATTGAAAAGGAAAACGAGAATAATAGAAAAGAAAACAACAAACACCAACGAATCGCGAAACTGGAACTGACTTGAGGGAAAAGAAAACAAAGCCAAACCGCTGTAAACAAAGCCGTATCTTAACACCTGACTCGCGGAGGGAAAATATAATAGAAAAAGCAAATAGCAATAAATCGTAGCTGGCTAGACGGACCGAAAAAAAAAAGTTGCTATAGCCCCATCTTAACGCCTGGCTAATAGAGCGAAAATATAACAAGGAGACAAGCAACCACGGATTTTTCTTGACTGGACTTGGTAATGAGAAAATAGAACAAAATGAAGAAAAAAAATAATTATGAAAGGAAAATAAAACAAACTACTTGAATTATGAAAAGAAAACCAAAGAAAATTACGGTAAAGAAAATATCTCAACACCTGAATTATGAAAAAAGAAATACAGCAAACAATTTTTTTTAAACCCTGGAATTATGTAAAGAAAATGAAATTACAATAAAGAAAACTTCTCTCTCAACCCTTGAATTATGAAAAGAATACGAAAGAAATTACGGTAAAGAAAACAAAACAAATAATATGGTAAGAAAAAAAATACGGCAAAGAAAAAATGCGATAAAGAAAAAAAATACGATAAAGAAAACAAAACAAAATAGGAAAAAGCAAAAACTACGGTAAACAAAACAAAAACACGGATAAGAAAACAAAATTGCGGTAAAACAAACTCTCACCCCTGACTTACGGAAAAAAATAAAAACCATCAGTTTCAGTGGACAGGTGAGAGGGAGGACAGTTATCAGGGGTGCTCTGCGGGGCCATCGACTGCAGGTGTGCGTCGCAGGTGAACGGCCGCCGCCAGGTGAGGCAAACTACCTTGGGAACACCTGAGCGCCACCTGGACACTTCCCCCGCGTAACCTTTAGCTGGAACGTCACTTACACTTAATATGAGATCCAAGGCGACGAAGATAATGTGAAGAAAAAATTATTAAATGTAAAAAAAAATATTAGTAGGATGGAATTTGATATCGGACTAATACAAATAGGAACAATTAATAGTGAAAAATAATTACTGGAGGAAAAAAAACGAGAGATATTTAGAATTTTGATAATATTGATACCTCACATCTTATCCATAAAGGAGGAAGCGTACGTAGACAGAGGATTATTTTATCGGCAATTATAACCCGGATATAAATATAATTCCAGCCCGTAAGAACCCGTAATACTAAAGGGGTAAGAAAACAAATATTGAGTCTTGCTATTATCTTAAACTCACTACGTAGGAGCAAGACACAAGAAATATTAACGATACAATAAAAAAATATTAACTGGATACAAATTTGATTCCAGCCCTAGAGAAGTTGTAACAATAAGTCGAAGAAGAACAAGACCAAAAATGCTGTATCCTGCTAATGCCTTAACCTCACACTCATTAATAGAACAAAAAACAAAAACAAAATATTACCTGGATACAAAAATAAGCGTAACCTTCAAGAATCCGTAGCAATTAATGGGGAAGAATAAAAAATAAAAATAAAAACATGAAGGATCTTGCTAATAATTTAACCGAGCAACCTAACCGTAAAATAAGGGGACGTAGACAAAAGAAATATTAATAAAACAAAACTTATGAACCGGATACAAACACCAACCCAGCCCACAAGGGGTCATAAAAATAATTAAAACAACATGACAAAACACAAAGACGCTGCATCATATATTTACCTAACAACACTTGCTCCTCAGAAGAAAAAAGAGAGAGAGTACTAGTAAGGAAAACGTATAAATTTAATGTAACAAACGAGACACATTAACAAAGAGCGAGACAAAAGCTGGATAACGCGACAACCTAAAGAGATCAGTGCGCCATAAAAGAAAACGAGGACGGGGACAGCAAGGGAAGGAACGAGAGGATGGTGGGTGGAGCGGGCTGGAGAGGCATGCAGCAAGGAGGGAAGGGAAGGGAGGCGAAGGGAGGAAAGAGTCAGGTATAGGTTGGAAAGCTGGAAAGTTTCGTTTAGTCGGCGCAACATCTGTCAGCTAGAGGTGGAGTGGAGAGAAAGTAAAGAATGAATGGCGAGGGAGTAAAGTAGTAAATAATAAAGAAAGGAGATGGAAAGAAAGAAAAGAGAATAAAGAGGGGAAGGGAGGAGCGAATCAGAAAGAGCAAGAGAATAGAAAGTAAAGAAGAACAGGTGATGGAGCATAAATGTAATGATTGGAAAAAAAGGAAAGAGAAAAATAAGAGAGGAAGAAATTGGATGATTTGGAGGAGTTTTAAAGAGGAGAGACAATAAGTATAGAAAAGGGAGAAGATTTTAAGGGTAAGAAAGTAAAGGGTAGAGAGATTAATGAAAGAGATGAAGGAAAGGAAAAGGACGAGGTAAAAGGGAGAAGTCAGAAAGCAAATGAAGGAAAAGAAAAAAATAGGATTAACGGGGAGAAAAACAAAAGAAAGAGAAGAGAAAACTAATGGAAAAGAAAACTGAATAAGAAGGTTAAGCAAGGAGGAAAGGTTGGTTATAAAGGAGTCAGAAATAAGCGAGGTAAATAAAAAAAAGGAAAGGCAAGGAAAGAAGGGAAGAAGGGTAGGAAGTGAGAGAAGGGAGAAGGCAAAAGGGAAAGGGTAGGTAGAGTTAAGGAATGAGCAACGTAACTAAAAATAAAAAAGAAGGGGAAGGAAGGGAGGGAACAAGGAACACGGAGGGAGGAGGGAGGGAAAGGAGGAGCAGATCAGTGAAGGTAAGGAAGGAAATAAGGAAGGAACGGAAGGAGAATGGAGCACCTCATCCGTAGGCACTGCACTGATAGCCTTAAATCCCCTCGTAATACCGGGTCGCTATGCTTATTATCTCGTCCTTATAAGCTGCTCAACTTACTTTACGAGCCCCGGGAGGACGCGCCCTTCCATGAGGTGACGGGGGCGGCGGCGGTGCGTCCCTCGTGTCGTGTAGTTGTCCACTGAGGGAGTCGAGGTGATTACAAGTGTTATAAGCCAAAGGGACGGCAGGGAGACGTTAGCCAGACACAGGGTGCTTGTCTTACTGTTAGGGGGACGGAGGAGGAGGGGGAGGGGGTGAGAGAGCAAGAGAGAGAGAAGAGAGAAGAGACGAACGAAAAAATAAAGAGATCAAGAAAGATAGAATGAAAGACGGAAGGAAAGAATGAATGAATGAATGAAGGACGGAAGGAAAGGAAGAAAATCAGAGAAAAAGAAGAGATATGAAGAGAAGAGGAGAAAGAAAGGAAAAGAAAAAAAATACAATAAAAAAAGATAGAGGAAAAATGCTTCACTGCTTTCTTTATTTGTGTTTTAAGTGTAGTGATATTTTCTCTTTTTCTTTTTTTTTGGCTCGTTAACTTAATATTAATGGATGTGTATTTTTATTAGCGGCTTTCATATTTAGGAGATTTATATAATGGCTTTCCTAGTTAAAAAGAGCCTAATGTAGCATCATCATGGCCTGTACGCACATTATCAAATTTGCTTTTTCACACCACTAAAAATGATCTACAGTATTTTTTTTCCTGTCATTATGTCACGGAAAAAAAACCCTGATATATTAATTTTCATAATATAAAATCGTAATCCGGCTTTTAGTTGTGATAATAATTTTAAGAGATTTTACTTCTTTATTAATGTCTCTATCACACACACACACACACACACACACACACGCACACGCACACGCACACGCACACACACACACGCACTCCCACCCCCACACCTCCCACCCCGCACCTCCCCCCCACACATCTCCCCTTCCACACCTCCCCCACATCTCCCCCCACACCTCCCCCCTCCATCCCCCCTTCCCCCCATATACAGGTTCTTAAATGCCAACAAAAACGTGAAAGTCCACCTTTAGTCTTCACACAATTTGATTAACTTTCCATGCAGGGTTACGTGATGCGATTTTGTGCTGGAAAGAGAAAATAGGTTATGTGAAAAAAGGGAAGAGAGAGAGAGAGAGAGAGAGAGAGAGAGAGAGAGAGAGAGAGAGAGAGAGAGAGAGAGAGAGAGAGAGAGAGAGAGAGAGAGAGAGAGAGAGAGAGAGAGAGAGAGAGAGAACGATTTATTCATATTTTTTTTATCTGCTGCAGTCTCAGAGCCAGGTCCTTTTTGAAACACACACACACACACACACACACACACACACACACACACACACACACACACACACACACACACACACACACACACACATGAAAACCATATACTGTACATCCTCGCAATAAAACATAATGAAACTCAATCTCAGCCTTGCGTCATAAAACTCTCTTTCCTTCTTCACCTCACCTTACCTGGAAGTTAATTAGAGTACCTTGACCTCAATGTTCTTACCTGTGATTATATGACTTGTACAGATAATTGCTTTGTTGATTTTTATACGTGCTATTTTATTTTCTTCTGTTCAGGTAGATTCGTGTACCCGTTACCTGTCAGTTAATTAGTGTACCTTAAGAGGCTTATTCCTACCTTGGATTTTATGAGTTGTACAGGTGAATGTCATCTTGGTATGTATGTTTTTTTTTATATATTTTCTGAGTTGCTGTATGTTTTTGCTGGCTTTCTTTCATTAATTTATCGTTTTGTAATATATAAGTGCATCGTTATCAGTATTTTTTTTATACACTAGTAATGTATAAATTTTTAACTTTTTTTTATTTTCTTCATTAATCTATCGTTTTTTTCTTATTTAATTACAATCCAATGTTAAGCTTTTTTTCTTTTTACACTTTTTCCTTTTTATCAAACTGAAACTTGTGGATTGTTAGTCAGTATTCATTGTATTTTGTTTGTTATATATTCTTTCTTTTTTGGGGCAACGCGAGACTTTACTGAGGCAGAGGAGCACGCTGAGGGGGTGGGGGGGTGGGGGGGGTACAGGTAGCGTGACATTACCTTTATTCACTCCTGTCAGCCCTTCCTCAGCCTTAGAGTGATCACGCCTTGTTGAGCCGCCTTAATACCCTTTACTTTGCGTCACGCTGAATTTACACACACACACACGCACATAAACACACACACAGGAGCGGAAGACATTTTTTTTTCCTTTAACTTTATTATTCTTGATCCAATTTTCACACCGGCCGCCCGTCACGAACTGGCCCCAACATGCAACAGTCGCGTAAATGACCGTCAGGCTTGCGGGGATCAGCGGGTGATTTGCTGCCGTACGAAACGCGGGTCGCTACGTCGCTTAATCCTGAAAATGGCCGGTCTTAGGGAGTCTTGCGCCGAATTATCTCAATATCTCCAGAGTGCTGATCATGTTAAGGCCGGGCTCGTAAATTTTCGGCCCCACCTGGATTCGGTTTACCTTAAAAGAAGTCAAAATAGCAAGGGTAATGAATGGAAAAATAGAGTAATCCTTCTGTTTGTCTGTCTAAAAATCGAGAAATGAAGGAAAACGAACGGAAAAATGAGACTTCTGTTTTTCTGTCTAAATATGTTGCCAATTGGATTCGGTTTAGTGAAAGAAATTGAGACAGGAAGGAAAATAACGGCATAAATAGAGTAAGCCTTCCGTTCTAAATGTGGCCACCTGGAATCGGTTTAGTAAATTGAGACAGGAAGGAAAAGCGAAAGAGAAGGAATGAGTTTGCCTTCTGTTTGTTTGTCTTAATTTGTGACCACCAAAAGTCTGTTTAGTTGAAAAGAATTTAAGACGGAAAGGAAAACTAATGGAATAGAAAGAGTAAGCCTTCTGTGTGTGTGTGGGTGTGCCTCTGTATGTGTGTGTGTGTGTGTGTGTGTGTTTGTCTGTTGTGTCGGTTGAAGGTGATCACATAATGGCCAAGCTCGTAAATTTATGGCTTCGGGATTCTGTTTAGCAAAATAAATCAGGGGGGAAAGGTAGAACGAGACGGGGAAGAAGGAGAAGGGAAGATAAAGGAGACAGAAAACGGGAAGAGGAAAAATTAGAAGATGAAAAAAAAGAAGACGAAGACGAAGACGAAGACGAAGACGAAGACGAAGAAGAAGAAGAAGAAGATGAAGATGAAGATGGAGAAGGAGAAGAAGAAAGAGAAGAAGAAATAGAAATAGAAATAGAAAAGAAAAGAATAGAAGACAAAACAAAACAAAACAAAGGAAAGAAAAGGATAAGAAAAGTAAAGAAGTAAAGTAAGGTAAGGTAAAGTTAAGAAAAAAAAAGTAAAAAGAAGAAAAAGCGAGAGATATGAAAAATAAAGCAAAACAAAAAAAGTGTTGCCAGAAACTTCAATGCACGGGATAACTCGGCTCAGCTAAGGTTTATTATGCGCCGTGTACCGCCAAGACGGATGGAGGGAGAAACAGACACATGTAATCATTACTTTTAACTCCCTTTTTTTAGCCTCAAAGCTGCTGACGTGACACACAGGAGCAGAACACACTACATTAGCCGGACACACAGTGAGTCGCGATAACCAGTAACAGCGACGCCCCGGTAATGCAAGAAAGCCATTTGCATGATATTAAAGATTTTGTTGTTGTTTGTTGCTGTGAATAAGCGAAGCGTGTTGATGGGGAGGAGGAGGAGGAGGAGGAGGAGGAAGAGACAGCAAGAGGGATATATAAAAAGAATGAAAAGAAGATATAATGAGATAATGAAAGGAAAAGAAGGAAGATAAGAAGGAAGAGTGAAAGAAAAGGATGGAAGAAAGTGACATAGAAAAAGAGTGGGAAAGGGAGAAGAATAGAGAGTGAAGGAGAAAGAGATTAGAAAAAGAGGAATGGAAGAAATGAGAGGTAAAGAGGATAGGAAATAGGGAGGTAGCCCTTGAGAGGGAAGGGTTGAAGGGAAGAGAAGGAAGGAGGGAGGGAGAGCAGAGAGGGAAAGGAGGGTAGAAGAATGTAATGGAAGGGGAGAAAGGGAAGAAGTGAGGGAGAAAAGGAGAGAATGAAGGAAAGGGGAGAGGAAAAAAGGGGGGGAGGATGAAATTAAGGGAAGAGGATGGCGGAAGAAAGTAATAGAGGGGAGGGGAGAGGGTAAAGGAGGGAGGGGAGTAGGGGAGAAGATGAGGGAAAGGAGGGAGGGGGAGAGGCCGCTCAACGCCTTACTAAAGTTGCAGAAACGGGCAAGTCGACGGTTGGACAGATCCCGTGAATTATGACCCGGATGTCGTGAGCACTGTGTGTGTGTGTGTGTGTGTGTGTGTGTGTGTGTGTGTGTGTGTGTGTGTGTGTGTATTCTGTTTATTTTAGGAATTATCTACCGCATCGTTTTACTTTCTCGTCTTTCTTTGCTTACCTTTCCGTCACACTTCTCTTTCCTCCTCCTTCTCCTCCTCCTCCTCCTCCTCCTCCTCCTCCCTGGCACCCTTCCTACGCCCATACGCAACTATAATACGTCCTTCCTTCCTTCCTTTCCCCTTTTTTTTCTTCCTTTTTCCCTTCCCTAACCTTCTTCCCACGCCTCCTCCTCCTCCTCCTCCTCCTCCTCCTCTTCCCCTCACGTAGGTCTCCCTCGACCCCTCATAAACCTGCCTCGCCTTCCCTCTCCACCTGACTCATTATTGATTTTTTTTTTACGGAATATTTCGGGCCCATAAATTTTACTTCCTCCAGAAAAAAAAACCGAAACCCAACCTTCCGTCTGTTCTTGTTAATAAAGTGCAGACATTCTCCGACTTTTTGGCGCGGTGAATTTCTCGAGTATTTGGTGTCTAATGCACGTAGCTAATAATCCTAATTAATCCCTCCAAAGGAAAAGCCGGACAGTGATCAGGATTAATCTCGTAAGTGCATGTTCAACCAATAAATTCGAATTATTTTTTTTACCTCTCTCCCTCCCTCCCTCGCTCTCCCCCTCCCCTTCCCCTCGCTTCCTCCCACACCCGCACCACCATTTTTCCCCCAGAAAGCCTCTTGTTCCCCTTAACGAGGTTGTGGTGTAACAGTCGCGGGTATTATTTATGACTCATGTAACGTGCATTAGCGATATGAAGGGCTGGGCCGAGGAGAGGGCTACGCCGCTAGCCACGTAAGGCTCAGAGTCCCGGCGTGCTGTGCGGTGTTTCCGCCCTTCCGCCGTCCCTCCCTCACGCCCCGCAGCGCCCAGGGTTTCATACGGTGGTGGTCGAAAGCCTTGAAGGTGTGTCGGACCCTAAGATGCATTTAAAGATTAAAAAATGGAAGTTTTCGCGCCGATGAGATGGGATTCAAAACGGGACACACAAAAGTCACACTCCACCCACTCCTGCCCGGGCGAGACTCACGGCCGTCTGTCTGTCTGTCTGGTTTGATGTCTTAACTTCAATCATCTATCGAACTTTCTCTCTCTCTCTCTCTCTCTCTCTCTCTCTCTCTCTCTCTCTCTCTCTCAGCGGAAACAGATATTTTCTTATTTTCTCTTAATTCTCGCGCCTCTTGTGTGATTACCTGCCGCTGTGACGGGCCGCGGCGCCTCCCTCAACACCTTCCATTATCGGAGGAAGACAGGTGTGCCGCGCGCCTTGTTGTTGCTGTGTCTGTCTGTCCACCTTTACCTGTCTGAGACGCACTAGCCACTCCCACTCCCTCCCCTTCCGCTAACAACGCCTACTCCTGCTACTTCTGTTGTTATTGCTGCTACTATTGTTGTTACTACTGCTACTACTGCTGCAGATACTACTACAATTTCTACTACTTCTACTACCACTGCTACTGTTACTGTTGCTGCTACTGGTTTTATTGCTACTAAGACTGCTGTTACTGCTACTGTTATTGATATTTATGTTACTGCTGCCACTACTTCACTTACAGCTGCTATAACTTCTTTTACTACTACTACTACTACTACTACTACTACTACTACTACTACTGTTATTACTAATATAGCTGGTAACACCTGCGGCCCAATTCATCACCACACGACCTCTATATAGCTCAGCAGGAAGGCCTAAGGGTGGAGGAAGAAGAAGAGGTGAGGGACGAGGAGGAGGAGGAAGAGGAGGAGGAGGAAGAGGAGGTGGAGGAGGGGGGGGAGAAGCATTATTGACTCACGCGAGGGTTGGCTATGGTGGCTTCTCGATGCCTTTGATCCGCATCGCAAAGGCTGTCTAATTACTCCAGTGAGGCGAGGCGAGATGAGGCGAGGCGAGGCGAGGAGGGGCGAGGAGGGGCGAGGCGAGGCGAGGCGAGGAGAGACGAGGAGGGGCGAGGAGGGACGAGGCGAGAGTGAGGGTGAAGGTGAACTGAGGTGAGGAGGAGGGGTGAGATGAGGGTGAGGAGAGGTGAGGGCGAATGAGACGAGATAAGGGCGAAATGAGACAAGCAGAGTGGAGTCGAGTTTGGCTCACTGCATCCCCTCACTCTCATTCACCCATACCCTCCGTCATCCACTCAGCCTCTTAATACATCCACCCACCCACACACTAACAGACACTCACTCATACACACCATCCACGTCGCTCGTCCGTTCACTCGCATCCACTCACGCACTCACACTCACGGAAACGCATTCACTGTCCATTCAATCTCCGCTCCACTCATCCACTCACCCACACGGCTTTTGTCTTCATCCATTTACGAGAAATTGAAAAGGTTATGTATGCTATTTGGTATTCTTTTGCTACGTTTTTTTTATACACATCTACATGAAAATTGAAATACTGTGACCATGAGTTAATTTACTGTCTGTTTTTTGTTGCTCTGTGATTTGGTATGGGAGAATAAAAGTCAAGTTCGCCAGACGCACGTTTTCGTACTGCTTTGCTCAATCCATTCATGTTTAGTTGATGCGATTCCTTGTCACCTGAAGTGGAAACAAAAACCATCCCATTTTCGCTATTTTTTATTCATCCGCGCGGGAGTAAGAACCACTATCCGTTATCTTTGCTATTTTCTTCACCTCACTGTTACGTAGAATAAAGGAACTAGCACATCAGGTAGATTTCACATGTCTTTTTCCCCTCTAAGTTAAAATAAGTAATGACACACTTTATAAAATCCACGCCAAGCTTTTCTTCATCTATGCACGTGGGAAAGAAATATCATAGTTGCCACATCCCTAACCTTTATCAATCCTATAAAATCCATGGCAAGCTTTTCTCCATCTGTAAACGTGAGAAAAAAATATCATAGTTGCCACATCCCTAACCTTTATCAATCCAAGTGTTATATTGTCATTAGTACGTTAACAGATGAGAAAGTTTGTGTTTGGTATAATTTTATTTTATTTTATTGTTTAGCCTTGATTAATGAACCCGTGAACACCCTTTTATGTATATATTTTAAACATTATTAGAAGCTGAAACTGTGAGAATGTAAATATACCAGGAAATGTGTCTGGTGTAATTTATTTGAAGATTGTTTTTCATTACCTGTGACTTGCGACCTTTATACACATTTAAAATTATTGGGAGATAAGTAAATATATAGATGGACAGGTAGATAGATAGTTAGATACATGAATAGATAGGTAGATACATAGATAGATAGAGAGATAAATAGATAGGTAGATAGATAAATAGATAAATAGATAGATAGATAGATAGATAGATAGATAGATGGATAGATGGGTAGATAGTGACAGATAGAACAGCGATTAGCGGGCTTTTTTTTTACACCTTTTTTTTGTTGCCCTTGAGCTGTTTCCTTACCTGTAAAAAATAAAAGATAGATGGATAGATAGGTAGATAGATAAATAAACATAAATACATAGATGAATAGGTAGATAGATGAATAGACAGAGAGACAGACAGACAGATAGATGTAGACAGGTATGTAGATAGACAGATAAATAGATATAGAGGATAAAGGTGTCTTCTTGCGCCGCGAAAATGAAATGAGATGCGTCCAAATCTATAAAAAGTAATACAAAGATGGCCTTGGTTAGAGGACGCGTGAGTAACGAGAAACACAGTGTTGACAAAACGAGGAGCCGAAGGGCGGGACAAAGGCAACACATGAGAGAGAGAGAGAGAGAGAGAGAGAGAGAGAGAGAGAGAGAGAGAGAGAGAGAGAGAGAGAGAGAGAGAGAGAGAGAGAGAGAGAGAGAGAGAGAGAGAGAGAGAGAGAGAGAGAATCAGAAAAATAAAAATAAAAGTTAGAATATAAAATGCTGATGTTGACATTTTTGCTAAGTGGCGACATCATGATAAATAATAATAATAAGAAGAAGAAGTAGAAGAGAAGAAGGAGAACAACAACAACAACAACAACAACAACAACAACAACAACTACACCGAAAACAATAAATTACAAGAAGACCAACACCTCAAGACCACCACCACCACCACCACCACTACTACCACCATCACCACCAGCAATAATAACATCAGCAAACTCCTTAAAATGAACAGATAAGAACACCATCCGCACCACCACCACCACCACCAGTAGACGGAGAAGCATTAAGAGCAACAACAACAGAACTAGAAGAAGACGAAGGAGGGGGGGGAGGAGGAGGAGGACCAGAAGGAAGAGGAGGTAGGGGAAGAGGAGACCAGGAAGGAGTAGGAAGATGAGGGGCAGGAGAAAGGAGGAGACGTAGGAGAAGAAGGAGAAGGAAAAGGAAGACTGAGATAAGAAGGAGGAGGGGGAGAAGAAGAACCAGAAGAAGAAGGAGGAGGAGGAAGGGAGAGGGCTAGTAAGAGGAGGAGGAGGAGAAGGAGAAGGAAGACTGAGACTAGAAGGAGGAGGGGGAGAAGAAGAACCAGAAGAAGAAGGAGGAGGAGGAAGGGAGAGGGCTAGTAAGAGGAGGAGGAGGAGAAGGAGAAGGAAGAGGAGGAGGAGGAGGAGGAGGGGCGTGAGAGGGTGGCAGCGAACAAGAGACCCTTGGGTTCATCAGAGAGAGTGCCCGCCAGCGGTATCTAGACCACTACGCTAATAAAAAACACATATCCTGGCTACATCGGCTCTTGGCCCAAATGTACATTAGCCGCGTATTTCATACTTAACCACGTGCGCTCTGGCCGGGGAAATTTAAGATGCATTTCACTCTTAATCTTGTTTACTGCAGGAAAATTATATCTTTCTTCTCCTCCCCACCCCCTCTCCCTCTCCCTCTGATGTTGCTGCTCCTCCTCCTCTTCCTTCTTCCCTCTCCTGCTTCTGCTCCTTGTCCTCCTCCTCCTCCATCACCCTCCTTTCCTTCGCATCTCTCTCTTTCTCTCTTCACTCCTTTCTCACTCCCTCTCTCTCGCTTTCTCCATGTTGAGTGTTACTGCTTACTCCTCCTCCTCCTCCTCCTCCTCCTTTTCCTCCCTCACTCTCCTGCTTCTTCTCCTCGTCCTCCTTCTTCTCCATCACCCTCCTTCGCATCTCTCTCTTTCTCTCTTCACTCCTTTCTCACTCCCTCTCTCTTTCTCCATGTTGAGTGTTACTGCTTACTCCTCTTCCCCATCCCTCCCCTACTCCACACCACTCCTCTCGCCTCTCCCTACCTCTACCTTATCCTTTCTCTCTTTTTCATCTTTATCTTCTTCCCACTCCTTTCCTACTCCCTGTCTGTCTGTCCTTTTCCTCTTCCTCGTTTTTATATCCTTTCTCCATTTCTCTCCTACTCTCTCTCTGTTGTGTCACTCTCCACTTCTCATCTCCCTCATTGCACTGCGTCTTACATTCCACTCCCAACTCCACTTTATATATATTTAAGGGGGAAGGGGAGAGAAAAAGAGAGAGGAAGAGGGAAAGAGAGAAAGCTCCTTTGGGTGGGCCGAGTAGAGTGATGGTTTTCGGAGATTCTAAAGGAAGGAGTAAAATGTGACGAGAGTTTTTCCGCGCTCGCCTCCAAACGACTCATATTAGTGGATGAATCTGCAGCTTCCTAACACAGAGGCGCCCGGCAAAAAGTGCTTGGGGGAGGCATTGTTTCCCTGGGCGGTGGAGGGGCGGGCGGGGCGGGCGGCGGGGAGAGCAAAAGAGTCAGGAGAAGGAGGACGAGGAGGAGGAGGAGGAGCGGGAGATGGTAGAGGATGAGTATCAGGAGAGAGGAAGAGAGAAGAGTGAATATATAGATGATCCATCCGCTCTCTTCTCCTCCTCTTTTCTCCTCTCATCTGAAGTAAGTGCAAGGAAAAGGTAGATAAAAAAGAAGAGGACGAGGAGTAAGAGAGAGGAGAAACTGCAGATACTGGGAGGAGAAAGGGAAGAGGAAGTGCTTGAAAGTGTTGGAGGTAGAGGGAGAGAAGTGAGAGGGGGAGAGGAGGAGGAGAAGGAGAGAAAGTGCAATGATGTGTTGAAGATAGAGGAAGAGAAGGGAGGGGAAAGAAAGCGTCGGAGAAAAAGAGGAAGGGGTAAAAGGAAGGAAAAGGGACTAAAAAAGAGAATGAGAGAGAGAGAGAGAGAGAGAGAGAGAGAGAGAGAGAGAGAGCGAGAGAGAGAGAGAGAGAGAGAGAGAGAGAGAGAGAGAGAGAGAGAGAGAGAGAGAGAAGGGAGAGAAAAAAACTATTTATGTTAGAGAAAAAATGGGGAGAAGAGGGAGAGAGGAAGTAGAAAGAGGGGAGGTAAAGCGAGGAGGAAAAAAAAGTTGATGCTAGAGAGGAGGAGGAGGAGATGAGGCAGAAAAGAAGAGAGTGAGAAGGAAGAAGAAGGACTGACGCTAGAGAGAGAATGGGAAGAGGCAGAATGTGAGGGAGGGAGGAAGGGGAGGAAAAGAGGGAGATAAGAAGAAAAAGTATGGAGAAAGAAAGTGGGAATGAAAGACTGACGCTAGAGAGAAAACGGAAAGAGGAAGGGAGAAGAGTGTGGGAGGGGCAGAGGGAGAAAGAGGGAAGAAGAGGGACTGATGTTAGAGAGAACGGGAAGAGGAAGAGGGTGAGAGGGAAGGAGGAGGAAGAGGGAGGGAGCAGAGTGAGTGAGGGAGGGAGAAGAGTGTGGGAGGGGCAAAGGGAGAAAGAGGGAAGAAGAGGGACTGAGGAAAAGGAAGAAGCTGAGAGGGAAGGAGGAAGAAGAGGGAGGGGGCAGAGTGAGTGAGGAAGAAGAGAGAGGGAGGGGGGGGGGGGGGAGGGTAAGCATGACTGGTGCCTTAAGTCATTTGCAGAGTGACGAGGACAAGGTCGCAAGTTCCGGGCAGGACAATGCGTTCCTCATTACCCAAAACACACCCTCAGTTCACGTCTCGCGGCGCCATTATTCTCTGGGCTGACTGGACCGGGACTCTTATAATCAAAGCATCTCTTAACGTAATGAAAATGCTCTTAAAACACCTGCTTCTCCTTTATTCCTTCATCCCGTCTTTTGTTCTTCGCTCTCTCTCTCTCTCTCTCTCTCCTTCTCACCTTTGCTTATTCCTTCTTCTCATCTCCTTTATTCCCTCATCCTGTCTTTTGATCATCGCTGCTTCAAGTTCAGTGAGTAGCCAATCTCTTCACTCTCTCTCTATCATCTTCTCTTCTCTTCTCCTCTGTTTGTTCCTTCTTCTCACCTTCTTTCCCTATTCCATTTTCCATATTTTTGGTCTTCTTTTGTTCCTTTTGTTATTTGTTCCCTTAAGTGATTTTCTGTTCTCAGTCTTTCGAAGTACGTAAGAGGGCCAAGATTATTCTACTTAAGTAACTGTTTTAATTATTTCTCCCTTTCTGTCTTCTCCTTGTCCTCCTCGTTCTCCTCCACCTGTTCACCTCACAGTGCTTACATCTTACTCTACTTCTAATCATCTGTTCACAGGTAAATACTCAGGTAGAAGGGAGGGACTTCTTACTTATTTTTTTCTTCCTCAGTCACGACTCTTTGTGGTCTCCCTGATCGGCCTTGGACTCTCTCTCACCTTTTACACACTTAACCGCAGGATTAATTGATGAATTGGATACCTTACTGTTATTATCTCTCTCTCTCTCTCTCTCTCTCTCTCTCTCTCTCTCTCTCTCTCTCTCTCACATACAGGTAATGCGTGACTGTGACCCAGGTGCTAAAAATGTCAATCAGATTTGTTGTATTTACTCACTTTTTTTCGGGTGTTGTTGTTATTTGTTCCGTCACTAAATATTTGAGTTTTTGATGATCGGGTGTAAATTCTAGTTTGTTTTACCGCGTGTGTGTGATGACCTTAATTCATGCGAGGAAATGAATGCCACTATTTGTACTGCTAACACGCCGCCCATGTGTGTGTGTGTGTGTGTGTGTGTGTGTGTGTGTGAGAGAGAGAGAGAGAGAGAGAGAGAGAGAGAGAGAGAGAGAGAGAGAGAGAGAGAGAGAGAGAGAGAGAGAGAGATTGCAACAATACATTCCACCTATACATGCTTTCTTTCTACTCTCTCTCTCTCTACCCCTGACCACGTCATTATGAACCACTTCCTTCTTATCTGATCCAATTTCCTGGGTTGAGAGCCGCGGTGGTGCTTCCTACCTCTCTGCCGGCCACTCCTCCTCGCCCTCCTCTCCTCGCCCTCCTCGCCCTGCTCCTCTCCTCTCCTCTCCGTCCTTCTCTCCCTCGCCGTCTCCGCCCCCACGTCCACAAAACCCTACCAATTTCCTCCCTACGCCTTCTCTCCCTTCACCGGCAGGATAATCGTTCGAGACGGCAGAAGGGAAGGATAGAAGGATATTGTTAGGATAGATTGATGTTAATGTTGTTGTTGTAGGAGTCGTTGTTGTTGTTATTTTTTTGGATTGTTTTGTGTTTACTTTTTCTTCCCTGTAATTCCATCATGTTTTTTCTCTCTGCCATTTGTTATGGAGAAAAAAATCTGTGTTTCGATGTTAAGATTTTTGTTGTAGTAGTCGTTGTTGTTGTTGCCAATGTCTTATGTATATTTTTTCTTTTTCTTTTTCCCCGAGTAATTCCATCTAGTTTTGTCTGTCTATCATTTGTTTTAGTGAAGGGATTAGTGTTTTTTTTCTTTCTGTAACGAAGGAAGTGAAATTAGAGAGAAAAAAACAAAGCAAAGGGATTAGTTTTTTTCGTTTTTCCTCATTCTCGGTCACTTTTTTTCCACGTCCATTTTTTTGTGTGTTTCCTTTCCATTCCTTTTCTTTCTTGTCTTGATCCCTCCCTCTCCACCTAGCCTCCCTTTGTACCGTGCTCCTCTTCCCTCTCCCCCTTTCCCTTTTTCCTCTTCTACCATCTCCCTTTCCCCTCCTTCATACCCCTTTCTCCTATCCATTTCCTTTCTCCCCTCTCCCTTTCCCCAACTTTCTCCTCCACTCTTTCTCCTCTCCTAACTCCCCCATCTCTTTCTTTTGCCTCTCTCTTTTTCCTATTTCCCCTTCTTTCCCTTCTTTCTCTTCCCAACTCCCCCTTCCCCCTCCTTTCCCCTCTCCCTCTCCCCCTTTTCCCATTTTTTTCCTCTGCGCTGTCCACTTTTCCCCTCCTTTCTCCTCCTTTCCCCTCCCCCTCTCCCCTCTTTCCGCTCCATCCCCCCCCACTTTCCCCTCTTTCCTGTCTCTCCCTTTCCCCTCCTTTCCCCTCTTTCCCCTCCCCCCTCTACCCCCTCCCCCCCTACATGCTCCCACAGAGGTTTGTCTTAAGAGAAAAATAGTTACGGGCAGGAAGCAGTTGGCTCTCCCTCCCTCTTCCTGCACAGTTTTTCTCTCTCTCTCTTTATTGTCTTGTTGTTGATTTATCGTACTTTTTCCCCTTTTTAGTGTTATCTATTATTTATTTCTGCCTTGATATCTCCTTTTAAAACTTATTCATGTCCCTTAATTTTTCTTTTTATGTCGGCAATTTTCTCTCGTTACCTCTTTTTTCTATCTCCTCATTTTTTTCTCTTTTCGAAGGTGGTCATTGATCTTTCTCATTTGTTACTGATTTTCTTTTTCCTTCTTTTCTCCCAGTTTGGCCATTCACTTCCTTTCTTCCTTGGTATTGTTTCAGTGCAAGGTTTAGCTAGCCCTTTCCTGGCCTCCTGATGTTCCAGTGTTCTTGTGGTATATTTTTGTGGTGACCAAGGCGTGTAAGGTGTCGGAGATCAATTACAGGTATCCAAATTACGTGTTCTATAGTTTTTTTTCTCTACTGTAATATTATCTGTCCAGGTGGCATTTGAGGCATGTTACGGAATTTTTTAAGGTATGTTTTATTTTTTTTCTCTCCTCATCTCTGTTTTTCTGTGTCTTTCTGTCTATGTCTGTCTGTGTCTGTCTGTTTCTCTGTCCGTCTGTCTCTCTCTCTCTCTCTCTCCTTTGCAGCGTAATTTTATGTTTAATTATAAAAATCTAATTACACAAAGGCTTCTGTTTCCTCCGAGGTACTCCGGAGGATAACTTTCATTACCTAATTTTCTGTACCCTTACATTCTTGCGCGCCCATATTAACTTTCCCCAAGAATAACCTTAAGTTTCGCCCTCAGAGGGAAATAATTGTACTCATCGGCACAAAAACTCATTTATAACGCAGAAAACGGCCTCCACTCGCTCATTCGTTGCGCAGGTAAATACAATAGGTAACCTTTATCTCGCCAGGAATGGAAAGTCGAGGTTCCAGGCGCCATCTCGCGGCGGGCAAACGTACTTGAGGTCCACAATGCCATCCCGCGGCGGGTAAACAAACTCACGACCAGTAACTCCCCCGCCGAGCTCTAACGCCCTCCTTTGGATGTAAATGCCGGTGTTAACCAATGTCGAGTGTACATTTATCGCGCTGCTCCTGGCGGGATGCGGGGCGGGGAGCGGGCGAGGGAGGTAAATAAAGAGGCGCGAGAGGACTGATAATGACGATTCTGACTGTGTTTAAAGCAGCGTTGCCAAATGATCGTATTAACCACATATCGTATCTATCATTTTTATGCCTCAAACTTCCGTACCTACACAAGTAACGTGAGAAAATCAAAGTTAGTGCTAAAACTGTTGAATATTGATGTTTTTCGTTCTTTGTTGTTAAAGTTATCGGTCAGCAACTACGAAAATGAAATGCGATGAGTACGATAATTTGACAACGCTGGTTTAAAGCCTGTTCAGGGAGTTTATGAAGAAGAGGAGTGGAGAGGCTTCCTTACATCCATTAGCTCTCCCTTTTTGGTGCATATCATGAAGAAGTTACGTGATATAGACTCAGTAAAAGCACTAATATGTCCCTCATCGATAATGTGAAGTTGGATGAATTTTGAAGGGCTGTCCGAGGGAGTTGATGGGCTAGAACCGCTATAGAAGGATCTTAGTTGTGTATATAGTTTTTTTTCTGCATCTCAAGGGAATTTATCGTATCAGACGTAGCAGAAACTAACACTCCTTCTTTTGAATCAATATATAGTCTGTTTATATATACTCGTGTTAACTGTAAAATTATAGTAAAGTGATCATATGTGAGTTAGTATAAGAGGAAGGGGGAAAACTTAATGAACCGATTTTTTTTTTAAACTAATCAGTGAAGTATTATAATGGGTTTCGATTTCCATTTAAAAACACTGCTCTTAATGGACAAATGTAAAACTACAGCTCTTTAATGGCCAACGAGGAACAGCCGCTCCCTTCCCGGTCACCCTTCGACGTCCTGTGATGGCTGCGGCCCAGCGAGCACACTCTCCCTTGATTGTATGGGCGAAAAATCTCCTAAACAGGGTTGTGTGGAGGCTCGGCTACGGACGCTCCCTGACCCTTTCCTCTTCTGAGATTGAATGCGCATCGGGAAAGGCTGAGTCCTCGATGTTACCCTTGAACCGAGTCTTATAAAACAGGCGAATAAAAGCTTGTGGATAGTATGGCGTGGAGGTTCCACTTACAGTTTTCCTTTGCGCCTCCTCTCCCTTCTTTCCTCCTCCTCCCTTTTCCCCTCCAGGCTGAAGGTTCAAAGGGTTAGGCCGCGTCCTCCTCGTCGGTGCCCTTGGACTGAGCCTTATTGATGGAGCACTTAAAGGTTGTAATGCCGCGCTTCCCTTGGTTTTAGTGTTGATTTAAGGCGTCGTAAGCCAATCCGCCGACCACTCTTAAAGAAAATTAAAGCCTGCGATGAGTCCAGCATTCTTTGGAGGGAGACAATCAGATTACTCAAGGAATTAGGGGGAATGACGGCCATATGTAACGATTTTGTCGCCTCGGCCCGATTTATATTCGAATTAAGGCACTTGGCTCCTATTTGTCCCTATTACCAGACTTCGGGGCGACGCGGCAAAGAACTGAACCAGGGGTGAGAACCTAATTACATCTCCGAGGTTTTAATGGGCGAAGAAATGGGAAGAAATGGGTTGTTAAGGATATTTACATTAGTCAGCGCCGTGGTAATGGAGACAAGTGGGAGAAAACGGGTGTCCGGCTTTTTGGAGCATGCGCATTTTCTCTCAATATTATTTTTTACTTTTAATATTTTTAAGCCCTTCCCTTCTTCCCTCCCCCACTCAACATCACTTACACTCGGCTCTTTCCCGAATTTTTAAAAGTTGTTTTTTTCAGTCATCTACTTTTTAAACCTCAAAATATTGCCTCCACCTACCAGAACCATTAATTGAGGAGGGAGAGAAAAAAAAAAAGACATAAAATCACTCTAAAATAGCCCCCCTTAAAAAAAGAAAAGAAAAAGAGGTGCTTCGATGGGGAGGAGGAGGAATAGGAGGAGGACAAGGATGAGGAGAACCAGAGAGAGAGAGAGAGAGAGAGAGAGAGAGAGAGAGAGAGAGAGAGAGAGAGAGAGAGAGAGAGAGAGAGAGAGAGAGTAAAAGGGGGGAAAGAGAGGGGATGAGAGAGGGAGAGAGAAAAAAATCCCGGGCGGAAAATATAAAAAGAGGAAGAGGAGGTCCAGTGTAAAAGGCGGGCGAGGGAAATATTGACCAGGGGGGAAAAAGAATGCACAGACTCGACGCGACAAAGAACATACGTATGACTAATTCTCATTCAGGGCACAAATATGTTCATATATATGCATGGGGTGGCGGCGGCGGCGGCGGCGGGGGTGCAGGGGGAGCCGCGCCCAAGGGGGACATAACTCTTTAATATTTTTGTTAATGCATTTGCGAGATGACGCCCAAGGTATGGAGGACAGAGAGAGAGAGAGAGAGAGAGAGAGAGAGAGAGAGAGAGAGAGAGAGAGAGAGAGAGAGAGAGAGAGAGAGAGAGAGAGAGAGAGAGAGAGAGAGAGAGAGAGAGAGAGAGAGAGAGAGAGAGAGAGAGAATTTTTTTGTCTTTAAGCGAGAAACTGATATAAAAAGAATTTAGAACTTCAGAACACGGTGACAATATACGAAAAATACCAGGAATAAATCTTTGAAGTAAAACAGTTTGTGAAATCTCTTGAAACGAATCACGTCATGAGAGAATCAAGAAAATAAGAATAAGGACAGGAAGAAAATTAATAAACGCACGTCAGGTAGAGTGAAAAATCTCTTAAAATTGATCTTAGCGTAGAAGAAAATTGTAAAGAAAAGTTCGGAAAAATATTGAAAATCTCATAAAAGTAAACACATAAAAAGAAAATAAATACACTGAAGAGAAATATTAAGGTATAACTAAAAGATATAACAAGCAACCTAAAATTCCCTATAAAAAATCACAAAAAGTATAGTGATAAATGTACAAAGAAACACATTTAATCCTTTAACACTAGTCTGAAGTCTCCATGAAAACAATCATCATAAAACACTCTATATCAAACTGAATAGAAAAAAATATTAAGAAGCCTCAAAACCCCTTAAATTTAAAGTGAAGCTATTCCAGTTTATCTTCCATCTTCTAAAACTAATCACGTCACAGACACAGGTGGGCCGGAACACCTGTTATGCCCCACAAACAAACACACGAAAACAAAAAAAAAAAGGACCGGTCGCACGCTGTTCTTCTTTGTCAAGGCAGATTTACTTTTAAAACTCGTATTTACATGTAGATTCAACAGGGAGGCGTGTGTGTGTGTGTGTGTGTGTGTGTGTGTGTGTGTGTGTGTGTGGTGACCAGCTTGTTAGTTTCATACGAGTGAGGAGGAGGAGGAGGAGGAGGCGGGTGGGGAGACGGAGGAGGAGGAGGAGGAGGAGGAGGAGGAGGAGGACGAGAAGGTGGATGAGGAACAAAAAGAAGAGCAGGACACAGTTGACGAAGAAGAAAATAGAAGAATCATAAGGAGAAGGAGGAGGAGGTGAGAGAGGAGGGACAAGAGGGGGAGGAGGAGGAGACATTGTGCACACTGCTATCGATTCCCTGCATTTAGATTGTTATTACCGTCGCTTGTCCGGTAATCTTGGCAGCCTTGTGTTTCTTATGCAAATGTGGCATGCGCGGCGCTCGCTCGGCCGGCTTGAGGGGAGTCACGAAGCTGCTTGAATCGACGTTATATACTTTTTGTTTACATCTTCCTGAAGGTATGTCTCACGCAGCGTTGCCAGATTATCGTACTCACCGCATTGTATTTATCATTTTTAATTCTCAGACTCTCGTGCCTTCACAAATAACGATAGAAAAATAAAGTTAAGGTTAAAACTGTTACTTATCGATGTTTTTTTTGCCATAGTTATCGATCAGACACTACGAAAATGCACTGCGATGAGTACGATAATTTGGCAAGGTTGCTCTCTCGAAGTTGCTTGAATTTGTGTTATATTTTTCCTTTTTATTTCTCTCTCTCTTTAAGGTAGACTAAAAGGATCAGAGTAACCGCAATCTCTCTCACAGGAAGAAGGTTGATGTTAGGCTGCGTAGACTCTCGCGTGACGTTTTTTTTTTCTATAGATTATCAGTTATCGAGAGTTATGATTTGTGTACTTTTTATATTGTGTTTTTGTATTTTTGTATTAGTTCAACTTCTCTACACCATTCCCCCACCATGATACTCCTTGTTCTTTTCTTTTATATCTTATTTGGTTGTGCGTTTTGGTTGACAACTTTTGTGATTTATTAAGTGGTAGTGCTGTTGTGTGTTTATTTTGGTTATATTGTTTTTATTTTATGGTAATGCTTCTGTGTTTTATTCAATGGCAGGGCCTTTTGTGCTTTCTCAAGTGTTCATATTGCAGCAGGAGGAGAAAGCCCAAACGTTATGTATTTTAAAAGAGAGAAAAAAATAAGGTCTGACGTGGTGCTCCTTTATAGAGAAGAGAATGAATAAAAACATCGCCAGCATTACCCTCACATCCTCCTCGCCTCTCTCAGAAAGGCACGCGATCCAACTGTGATTTATGTCTCTCTGAATCCATGTATGCGTCTGCCCCTCTGTCCTCTTTTTATAGACTTTACGACCTTGTAGTCAAAATATATGGGATTCGCTCTGTTCATGAATGTCAATCGCATTTTCAGAATTTATGCATTTCATAGATTTGAAGTTCTTCCTCGTTGCATAATTCGATCTCGTTCTACGTAGCGAGATATGGATGGACTTCAGTGGAGCGAGACAAGGTTGAGAGAGGAAGATGGAGCATTTATTTCTGTAGCCTTGTCTCACTTCCTCAGCGATTACTATGGTGCAAATTATTATTAATCTCTTTGTACACCTTTAAGTTTTTTTCCTTTCGCGTTAATGTTCATATAGGTACAAAGTCAAGTTCATCGTTGGCGGGGGTCATGAAGGTTTGTCTATATTGAACTCGCTCTCAGTTGTTAATGGTGGACCCTGAAGTACCTCATAAGCGTTTCGGGTCTAAGTTATCCCACGGTACGTTTCCTTTAGTCTTCCTCGGGGTTTAATTCCCACGTTGCTTTCCTCCTCTTTATTCTCAGGTTTAGGTGACTCGCTCCCTCATTGCCCACATCGAAGATTTACATATCGGAGTGTTTGCTTGCCCGACACTCACTCCTACAAACATCCCCTAAGCTAACTCATCTTAAGGTCCGTTTTCTTTTTTGTTTAATTACCAGCTGCTCGTCGCGTTTTCCTCATTGTCCGCTTGGAAGAGTTATTGGAAGTGTTTCATTCGACGACTAAAACACTTTGGCATTCCGAGAAACGGCGATATACTTCACGTCCGTCCCGAGGAAGCTGATGGCCTGCCCGGGTCGGTTGGTTGGTTGGTCGGCCTTAAAGATACGCTGCCGTTCTGACATCGAGACAGTGGAGATTGAGCACAACTCGCGCATAAAATTGAATCTCTGGCCACATTAAGAACGGAATGGCACCTTGGAGTCGAGCCCCACCGAGACTATTTGTACCGAGCGACGAGACACAACTCAATTTCTTGGACTCGCGGGTAAGGGTCGATACACACACACACACACACACACACAAACACACACACATCAGTAACCGTGTGTGTGTGTGTGTGTGTGTTGGTAAAGTGGCGTGGGAGCATTGTACGGAAAATGAGTCTGCTGAGGAAACTACCCCCGTGGAGAGTCACCCAGGGGAAGTTTAGGCCATGGAGGGGTAGGCGACACACTTCCTCTGTTCGCCCGACACTCCCTCTAAACGAACAGATCCAGTACCGAAAGCTGTCGCGAAAGGATATTTTTGGAGCTAGATCCGCGAACTCTTTTTTTATAGTCTTTTATCACTTTTTCCAGTTGTTCCTCCTCTTCCTCCCATTGCCCTCCTACCCTTATCCTTCCGTGGTCAGGTTCTTCTTTCGTCACCGCGGTCCACGGGCTATATATACGGGTCTTATTCCTTGGGCCGGGCGGGGGATCTATGGTTCGGAGGTTCGCGTCTCGTCTCGTCGATTCGTCTCGTTGTCTCGTGATTGGTTCGCTGCGTGTTGTGCGTCGCCGTCGTCGCTGTTTACGAATTCAGCGTCGGTCTTGAGGCTCACCCGCTCAAATCGCCTCAGAAATTGGCCTGTTATCATGGCGGGCATATCTGATAGGCAAACGTATATAACTGTGGCCCGCTAAAATTGATTTATTGTGCTAGGGAAGTGTGCATCCCAACATATTTATACTATCAATTTCAGCTACCCTTTACGTGAGAGGCGCAGGGAAGGGACGGAACACGGCTCGAAAACCACCCTTGTAGCGGCGTGACGTAAGGGTCGGAATGGCTGGCGGGTGGTCTTCGGGGTTAGGTCTTTCTTCCCGGAGTCGTGGCCAGAGTGTTGTTATCACTTTCCGAATACACTTATTTTCACATTATAACTTTTATGAACTTCTTTCTGTCTACGGCTTGACTGGCTGGCAACACGGTGATCTCCGGGGAAAAATACTCTGACATTTTGAGCGAAACGTAAAAGCCCCGTTTCTTGATGCCCGCTTCCCTTGGCATTGTTGGGAAAAATCCTAATTGGACTCTTCCCAGAAGGTAATGGGAATTTCTCAGTCGAATAAGTTTCCATTAACTTTTTACCACGTATTCGCACGGTCCAAGACAGGCTGGGTTTCCGGGGCTGGCGCGTAGCGGGGGTGGCGTCGGGGAGCTGGGGTGTCGGGGTGAGGGGCGTGGGGGGCGTGGGGGGCGGGGGCGGCCAGTCAGGATCACCCACACAGCCCACTACGCACTGATTACTACTCCGGCAGCCTCCTCTTCCTCCTCCTCCTCTTCCTCCTCCAGCCACCCGCATCCCTCCTCTCCCAGGCGCTGTCCTCCTCTTGCCTCCAGCAGCCTTCCAACCCCTATCGTTTTCTGCCTATTCCATCAGCCTCCTTTTCCTTCTTCTTCTTCTCCTCCTGTTGTCCTCCTGTCACTCTCTTCCTACATGATTTTTCTCCATAGGCTTCCGTCACCTTCTTCCTCTTCCTCCTTTTTCTTCCATTGTCCTTTTGTCACTTTTTCCTCCTTTCTAATCCTTCCGTATTCATGATCTTTTTCGCTCGTTACTTTTCTTCGTATACTTCTCCCTTCTTTTCCTCATATTTTTCCACTTCTCTTGCCACTCTTTCTACGTTTTCCTTCATTTCTCTTCTTCTTTTCACAGACTTACAATCATCCTCTCCGTACTGTGCTCTCCTCCTCCTCTTCCTCTTCCTCATCTTCCTCCTTGGCTGTGATGTCGCTCCTTGCTGCTTCCTTCCTCACGCGAGCCACAACGAGACTCACGCAGGTGGATCCATTGCAGCGGCGTCTCTGTGGGGCCTTAGATCACGCGGCTCCTTCAGTCCTCGTCGCCCGGAATCCTTTGATGAGTCACCGAGGCGAGGCAGAAATTAATGTCCACGCAAGTCACTCCTTCCCCGGTGCAGAAACATGGAAAGAGGAGGAGTGATGGAGTTAAGGAGACGGAAAGAGCGAGGGAGGGGGCTATGGTGAGGAGGAGGAGGAGGAGGAGGAGGAGGAGGAGGAGGAGGAACTGAAGCAGGAGGAGGCTCTTTCCCCTTTGAAAAACAGCCATGAAAAAAAAATAGAGGAGGAAGGGAGACGGAAAGAGCGAAAGGAGGAACGTAGTAATGTCGCTATGGTAAGGAGGAGGAGGAGGAGGAGGTGGAGAAGGAGGGGGGTGGCATTTCTTCCATCTGTCTCTTCGTAGAAAGCCAATGGTTGATTCTGAAAGGAACTCAAAGGAACAAAACTTGGAGCTTAGAAATACATCTTCTATGCCACTCACGCGTTGCATATTGACGGCCCTAGTGACTCCCTACTACTAATACAAGTCATCTCTCTCTCTCTTTCTGTCCCCCCGTCTCTCTCTCTCTCTTGGTCTCGGTCTCGCAACCTCTCTCTCGCGGCGTCCCTGCAGTGCCAGCAACCCCCCCACACCCCCACCACCACTACCACCGTCGCCGCCCCCTCCGTCTCCACCGCCGCCGCCGCCACCTCCGCCCTGCCTTACAGTTTTCTTTCCCTCGCACTCTGCCGTCTTAAGAGTCTCTCCTCTCATTTTCCACCGCCATAGCTTCTTCTTTGATCGCTAAGTGAGGTCATTATTTTTGCCGCGGCCGGACTGAAGAATTGGCCCTTTTTTGGGAGTGTGGGAAGTCCAGCCACTTAACTTCTGATTGGACATCATAAGTTGGAGCGGCACCATCGTTTTTTTTTACCCCCCCCCCCCCCGCGCTTTTTATTCTTTCTTTTATAGAATGAGAATGTACATTGCCTTTGACAGGAACTTCTGGTGTTGTGCCGGGGAAAAAAATCGAATATAAGACTCCCGCTTCGACCTAAAGTTGAATTTAACGTTGAGTTCGGCTCCCTGCAGTATATTGGTCTCTCTCTCTCTCTCTCTCTCTCTCTCTCTCTCTCTCTCTCTCTCTCTCTCTCTCTCTCTCTCTCTCTCTCTCTCTCTCTCTCTCTCTCTCTCTCTCTCTCTCTCTCTCTCTCTCTCTCTCTCAACCTAAAACAACCCATTCTCTCTAATAATGCGAAGATAATTTACAACTTCCTTTGCCATCTCGACCCGTCTTTCAGAATTTCACCTTGCCATAGAGACTCACTTTAAGCCCACTTACTCTTCTCTTTTCAGCCTTCAGCGTTATTTAAAGGACCGTGGACGTAGAGGACGGTGAAAGGGAGGGCGTTAAGGGGCAGGGACCTAGGAGGGGGCGGTTCAGAGGGAAAAGGACTGGTCAGGGAGAGGATAACTGGGAGGGAGTAGGGACAGAAGGATTCAGATAGCGGAGTTTAACAGGGAGGCAGGGGATGAGGGTGGGACTAAGAAATGCAGGGGATATGAGGCGTGGTTCAGAGGAAAGGGACTAGGCAGGGGAAAGAATACTGGCAGGGGGTATGGAAAAAATGGTTCTGATGGAGTGAAATTTAGCAGGGGAATAGGGGATTGGACAAATAGATGCAGTTTCAGTGAGGCAGGGAATCAGCAGGGGGACAAGAGCTTGGCAAAGGATATGAGGCCTAGTTTAAGCAGAGGAAAGGGGGTTAGGTTAAGAGCGAGTAGAGAAAGAACGGTTCAAATGGACTGGAGTTTAGCAGGGGAGGATGGACGGGTATTTTTAAGATGCAAGGGGAATGAGACAAGGATTTAGCAGGGGACAGAAACTTGGCAGAGGATATGGAACCTAGTTTAAGCAGATGTAAAAGGGCTTGGTAAGAGACAGGATAAGGTGCTTGGTAGGGGAAAGGAGTATAAGACAAGCCTTGGCATGGGGGGCAAAGGATGGGAAAGGGGAAGGAGTCTGACGGGGAAGGATGGAATTTCGAAGCGAGGGTGGCAGAGGAATGGACGATGCAGGGGATAGTGAACTGGCAGAGGAATAGGAGTAGGGACAGGAGCAGGGGTAGCGACAGGGGTAGGGGCAGGGGTAGGGGGAGGGGCAGGGCGCTAATGGCCGTTCACAGTGGGTTTCTTCCTAGTTTCAGGGTCGCTAGAAAAATAGAAGAAAATAAAATGGCAAACTTCCTAATTACCAACTTTCGAGCCTCACACAAGCTGGTTTTTGCTGCCGCTGCGTCCAAGTGAAATCTGTCCCTTATGTTGAGTGGTTCTGCGTCTCTCTCGCTGTCGCTCTCTCTCGCTCGCTCTCGTCTCGCTCTCTCTCTCTCTCTCTCTCTCTCGCTCTCTCTCTCTCTCTCTCTCTCTCTCTCTCTGGCTTATTGCGTCTCCCTCGTCACTTACCTCTTATTACTTATCTCTCATTAATCATTCCTCTTGATTCCCTCCTTCCCTCTTTCCTTCCTTCCTTCCTTCCGTCCATGGATTTCTCCCTCGCTCTCTCGCTCGTCTTACCTTTCACACCTTTTTTCCATATTTTCCCGCCCCGTCGTATTTTTCAACGGGGTAGCAAATGCAAGGCAACTACGAAGATATCTTGCCACCTCTCGCGTTGAGTTTTCTCGATCTCTTATGAAAAGTGTGTTGCCGGGAAGGTGTGAGAGGGAAAGCGGCGTTATTTGTAAAACCTACCGATATATTTGCGTTTTTACATCTTATTCGTGGCACAAAGATGGCGTTCAGTAGCTTTTCAGTGTAGATGTTTCAAGTTTTTTTTCCCTTACAAGATCTAATGCTTTCCAGGTGTACCACTTTCGCAGTATAAGAGATCTGATCCTCCTCTTGCCTGTATACAATATTTAATGCTGATAACTATGGAAACAGGTGATAATGTAAGCCCTTTGACGTTCGTTTCTTATGCGTGTGTGTGTGTGTGTGTGTGTGTGTGTGTGTGTGTGTGTGTGTGTGTTTGTGGAACGTTTTCCGACACATGAGCGACAAGGAGAATTATTAAAACAGCCGCGTTTCTTCCATCCGGGACTCTGAGCAGCATCGTTTTATTGCTGTCGGTTGTTGGGCTTGCGTGTAATTAGAGTAAAGTGCTTGCTACGTGCTCACACTAATATTTTTTCTAATTAGTTTCGTCTTCAATTAGTCATATGATACTTTCCTCTATTTTATCCCCCCCTCCTTTTTTTTCTCTCTCTCCCCGGTGCTCCATCACTCGGCACTGGAGGGTACAGCTTGCTATGGAAAAAGCTTCTTCACTTGCACATTAATTTCCCTAATGGCGCCTGTCACACGCGGCGCCTCACCTGCATTAAATTAACAAGCACGACCCGGTGTCATTAGCGGCTAATAACACCGTCTTACTTCATATTTTCCTCTTCATCTGATTGCCTCCCACCTGGCGCGTACCTGATTGTCACCTGGTGGGATCCTAGTAATTATCTACACTTTGACGCACCAAGGAACTCACCTGCGCTCCCATCTCACCTGCCTTCCCTTCCCTTCCCTTCCCTTCCCTTTGAATAACTCTTACTTTTACTCACCATACATCGTCTCACCTCACCTTACCTCACCTCACCTCACTTCACCTTACCTTACCTTACCTTACCTCACCTTACCTAATCTTACCTAATCTTATTTTACCTTACTCTTACCTGCCCTATATACAGTAATTAGAACCTAGAAACTCACCTGCGCTCCTAACTTACCTGCCTTAGCTTGCGTTACCTTACCTTACCACACCTTATCTTATTTTACCTTGCCTTACTCTACCGCACCCTACCTTACCTTACCTTACCTTACCTTACCTTACCTTACCTTACCTTACCTTACGTCACCTTACCTTGCCTTACTCTTACCTGGCTTATATACAGTAATTAGGACCTACGAACTCACCTTACAACTTACCTGCCGTATGTATAGTAATTAGACAGGTGTAGAAAATAAAATCAATCAGTCTTAATAGAAAATATGAGTGTTTTGAAATATCTTTAAGAACAATTACTTTCCCTTATTTAAGTAACCGTATCTCATTTTCTCGTATGTATTTTTTTTCTTCTTGTGAGCCTAAAGTGGTTATTAAGTCTTGTTTTTATTTGTTTGTGTCTTTCTCATTAAAAGCTTCATTTCCGAGTGTGTGTGTGTGTGTGACTTGAGAGAGAGAGAGAGAGAGAGAGAGAGAGAGAGAGAGAGAGAGAGAGAGAGAGAGAGAGAGAGAGAGAGAGCAGCAGCAGATTGAAAAAACAGTTTAAACATACAACCACTCAAGCACACACACACACACACACACACACACACACACACACACACACACACACACACACACACACACTTTTATCTACCATCACACAATTTTCTCCTCGTCTTATTTGCGTTCCTCTAAAAGCTCTTGGGCTTCAGTGGCTGGCCGGGAATGAGAAAGAAGGTCATTGCGCGTCATTGAAGCTCATTGGAGGCCGCCACAAAGCTCACCTCACTCCCCCGTCACCCCGTCGTCGGCAGTCACTAAGCTTCAGTCCGGGAGGAGAGTAAAGCTGAAGGCCTTTTGTCCCTGAAGCTTTCGCAGAACGAGGAAGCATGGCGTGGTTGTGTACATATGCTGCTTCGGCTCACTCTCTCGCCATTCAGTAATATTTTGCAATCCTTTCCTATCCTCCCCCCTCCCCTCCTTCCCTTTCCTTCCTGTACCTTCCCTCCCCTCTCCCCGCGGCCTCCCTCCCGACGCATCGACATACGCTCTTGCCTTTCAAACTTGACCACAGATTTCGTGTTTGGTATTCGTGTTTGACTCCTCACTCACACACACACGCACAAACATACTGATATAACAAATCCCTCCCCCCCCCCTACACATACACATACACACACACACACATGTTTTTAGACACATTATAATACATACTGAATCTCTGTTATGTTTCTTCTTTTATAGTTCAGTTTTATATTGTTCATAAGTTTTTCCTCTTTTTCCGTCTCCGTTATTTCCCGTTTTCCTCTTTTTCATCTTTCATTAACTTCGTTCTTCTCTTTATTGTTAGAGGTCCCATATCTTTCTTTCTGTCGTTCTCTTCTTTTAATAATTCTTTTTTATCTTCCTTCCTTTCATTTCCTTATATATGTTTCTCCCTTATCCCGTTTTCCTCTTTTTTTCATTTTTCATTAACCTCGTTCTTCTCTTACTCTTCTCTTTATTGTTAGAGGTCTCATATCTTTCCGTAGTTCTCTTCTTTTAATAATTTTTCTATATCCTCCTCCCTTTCATTTCCTTATATATGTTTCTCCTTTTTCCCTTTTCCGTCTTTTACATTCTTCTCTTCCTCCTCGCTATTAAATCCTTCCCCTTTCTGCTTTTTTGTCCTCTCCCTCCGTTTCCTCCTCTATTCCTATACGTTATCGACATCTTGACCTTCCTCCACTTCCCTCTCACTGTTTCCTATTCCTCTTGTCTTCTTATTTTTCTTCCTCCCTTCCTTCTCAAATGTCTAGTTTCGAGATTCTTTCCTTTCATACTTTCTTCCGCTGTTGTGCGTGATTTCCTGTTCCTTGGGTGAAAATTGCAAGGTCATTGGTGAGGTATTCTCGTAGATTTGTAATATACATGTTGAATATTAGTGTTCTTTGTGGTTGGTCGAGTCGGGGTAGGATAGTTATGGTCCTACAATTTTTACATGGGGAAGAAGGTACTGCAGGCTGATAAAGGTATTGTAGTGAAGTGTTGTATTTTCTCGTATAAATTATCGGTTGAAATATACTTTTTTGCCAGATGTATGATAGATTTGTTATGATCTGATAGGTTGCTATTATGTGGATGAAAGAGTTCTGGAAAGCTAAAAGAAGGATCCGCAGTGCATGTCTGTAGTTTTTTGTTTAATTTATAGGTTGAAATACACTTTGTTGTAGGTCATATAGAATTGTTATGGTCTTAATCTTTTTCTTTTTTACGTGGATGAAAAGCACTGGAAGACTTTTAGCGTTTACATGCAGGGTATTTTTGCACATCCTGAGTTATATACTATCTATTTCCTCTTACACACAAGGGAGTGGTGCAAAGCGGGTTCACGTATCATTTGAGAGGTTAATAAGAAAATGTACTGCAGCAGCTTGTGTGTGTGTGTCTGGCTCTTCTTACCGCGAATGAAGGAAGTGCAAAGCGTCCTCGGCGTGGCTGTACCTGTCCGCGGGTTAATGAGTCAAAGTAGCAAAGTGTTTCCTGCGTGTTCACCTGTCGAGGGTTAATGAGGAGGCGGCAGCGGCAGGTTAACAGCCCACCTGGAGCCGCCCCGACGCCGCTGTCACGCCGCCAAATTGAATCCGTTACTTGCTGTCACTCAGTCCGCCGTTCCCTTCCTTTCGGTGTATTTATAGAAGTTTATTGGCCGCTTAAAGGGTATGTGATTCTCTCTCTCTCTCTCTCTCTCTCTCTCTCTCTCTCTCTCTCTCTCTCTCTCTCTCTCTCTCTCTCTCTCTCTCTCTCTCTCTCTCTCTCTCTCTCTCTCTCTCTCTCTCTCTCTCTCTCTCTCTCTCTCTCTCTCGAGGGGGATAGAGGGAGAGAGAGAGAGAGAGAGAGAGAGAGAGAGAGAGAGAGAGAGAATGATCAAGGGTAAGCTATATTAAATTAAACATCAAAGCCTTATTTTTGGGGTCATTGTGTCTCCTGGATGACATAATTACAGGTATTTAGAGACCTGGGGCGCACCTTTCCGATATTAATTAACCTTATTTACCGATATCTGTCCCTTGAATCACCTTTCGCCGCAGCCAGGTGGAAAAAAAATTGACCTCGGAAATGGATTGCGTCGTGGATGTCACTGAGCCGCTCCGTTTTTCTTCCCTTCAGTAGACTCTCGCATGTCCCTCCTCCATCCCTGCTGTGTGGTGAGTCTCGTTGGGGCGATATTTGCGAGGCTGTTGTCCCGCTGCTCTGGTGACTAAGTAGTGTTTTGATGGAGGATAACTTAGGTATTTTGCTGTGCTTGGCTTTCCTCCGTGTGGGGTGGGGTTGGGGGCTGATTGTGTGTGTGTGTGTGTGTGTGTGTGTGTGTGTGTGTGTGTGTGTGTTCTCGTACACACACACACACACACACACACACACACACACACACACACACACCTGCCGCAGTGGTATAGAACAAGTGGGGTGGTGGTGTTGGTGCATGTTACCGTGGTGGGGGTGAGGGTGGTGGAGCTGCAGGTGGCGGTAGCGATAGCAGCGGTGGTGATATGGTGGCATTGCATGTGGTGGTTAGGGTGGAGGAGGTGGAGGTGGAGGTACAGGTGGTGGTGGTGGTGGAGGTACAGGTGGGGGTAGTAGTGGTGATGGTCACAGGTGGTGGTGGTAGTGGGGGTACAGGTAGGGGTAGTAGTGGTGGTGGTGGTCACTGGTGGTGGTGGAGGTGGAGGTACAGGTGGTGGTGGTGGTGGTCGCAGGTGGTGGTCGTGGCGGCGCTGTACGTTGTGAGTAATAAAGCCTGATCACATAATCCCAAAATTACGGCGGCCCGTGTAATATTACCACCTAATCCTGTCCGCCTGTTTCTCTAATACAGGTAATGTCGTAATGCTAAGTGCAATATTTATCGCGGCTGGGTCTGGCGAACCAAGAAAATATTGATCCCCGGGCAACGTGAGGGAGGGAGGAGGGGAGAGCTTGGGGGAAGGAAGGCATGTGGGAAGGAATGTCCAAATATTGATTCCACGGGTAGGATGATCGTAATGGAGGGAATGAATGTTGAAATGAATGCTAACTCTTTTTTCCTTGGGTAGGATGGAGGAGGAAAGGAAGGAGAGGGGCTAGGAAGGAGGGAAGGTGAGGATGAATGTCCGAATATTGATTTCTTTGGGCAGCATGAGAGGGAGTGAAAAAGGGAATGACTGTTGAAATGAATGCTAACTCTTATTTCCTTGGGTAGGATGGAGGAGGAAGGGAAGGCGGGGGGTCAAGGAAGGAGTGAAGGAGAGAATGAATGTCCAAATATTGATTCCTTTGGGCAGCATGAGAGTATGTGAGGGAGTGAAAGAGGGAATGATTGGTAAAATGAATGCTAACTGTTATTTCTTTGTGTGGCATGGATGAGGGGGGACGGAAGTTAAGGACAGAGAGACAGAGGAATAAATGTCTAAGTGATTCGTGGGGCAGCGAAGGAGTGAATGAGGGTATGAATGTTGAAACTAATACCAACTGTTAATGCTTTGGGTATATCATGGGGGACGAAAGTAGGAAGTAAAGGAGAAAGAAATTGTGGAATGAATGTCTAATAGTTTCTTCAGTTACATGAAGGAAGAAATAAGGGATAAAATAGAAGAGGAGCAGAGAAAGGAGGAAGTGAAAGAGACAGGGGAATGGATACCCAATTAGAGTTTCTTAGATAATATGACGGAGGAAATAGGGAATAAATGTTGTAATGAATACCAGAGAGAGAGAGTAAAGAGGCTTGGGACAGGGAAGGGATGGAGGAATTAAGTGAAAGAGACTGAGGAATGGATGCCCAATTAGAGTTTCTTAGATAATATGAAGGAGGAAATAGGGAATAAATGTTGTAATGAATACCTGATAGAAAGTAAAGAGGACTGGGACAGGGAAGGGATGGAGGAATTAAAGGCCAATATCATTTGTGTGTGACTAAACTATTGCTCCCTAGACAGCTGAGAAATGGAATGAGGGAAGGAAGGATCTAATGCTATAGGAAAGGACGTAGAAATTAATACTCAAAACCATTTAACATGTATTGCTTTGGACATATTTATTCCTTGGACTGAGAGGTGAAGGTCGGGAAAGGAATGAATGAATTTAAAGGAATGGAATGAAGAAACTAATGCTATAGGAAAGGACGGAGATATTAATACCCAATACCAGTTAACCTTATGTGTTGCTATGGACATTTTTATTCCTTGGACTGAGAGATGAAGGTCGGGAAAAGAATGGATGAATGGAAAGGAATGGAAGGAAGGAACTAATGCAATAGGAAAGGACGTAGAAATGAATACCCAGTACCATTTAACTTATGTGTTGCTATGGACATTTTTATTCATTGGACTGAAAGGTGAAGGTCGGGAAAGGAATGGAAGGAAGGAACTAATGCTATTGGAAAGGACGATAAATGAATACCTAATACCATTTAACTAATGTGTTGCTATGGACATTTTTATTCCTTGAACTGAGAGATGAAGGTCGGGAAAGGAATGGAAGAGTGAAGCAGGGAGAGACTTCAAGCACACTGCACGATATCAGGAAACTCAAGCATGGATAACTGTACTCATTTTAACATCGCTTCGCAAAAAAGCCAAACCCATACCTCCCCGACAACCTACACAGAGATCTCGACTTTCCAGAATCCACCAATCACATGCAGCCTGACTATAAGAGGGAGCGTGACGTACTTAATGAGTGACCATTCATAACCACTTGATGGGAAAAGGGGAGGAGCTTATATGCCCAACTAACCTGCACAGAGTGTATAGGAAAACATCGGTGTCTTTGGCAGGGCAAAGGAAGTGAATAAAGGAAATAAGGGAGATAGAGAAGGGATGTATGAACGGTCAATGCTAATAAATTCATCTGTGTATGTGTTCACGCAATCACACACACGGTAAGGAGAGTTCATTGACCTCCTCTGTCCCTCCCTCTATGCCTCGTCATGCCTCCCTGTGTCGTCTCCCCTCTCTCTGTGCCTTTCCAAGCTTCACTCCACAGCCATCTTTATCACGGCATGAAAGCAATACTTTAAAAACTCACACGCCGTCAGCGCCGTCGAGGAAAACACGCAAATACAATACCAAGGAGGAGGCGAAGGAAGAGGAGGCGAAGGAGGAGAAGGCGGAGGGGAGGGGAGGGCGCCGTCGGGACGGTTTGTGGTTGGCTGGTCGTCTCATGAATGTTTTGACGTAGAGCTTCCCGTGTTCCCTTACCCTGCGAGCCCCTCTCAAATAAGCATTAGTGCCTTGCCAGTGTAAAAGCCGAGCCGGGTCCCTAAGGACAGTCCAGGTTCTATTTGACAGCGGGGTAATGGAGCGTGGTATTCACAGGAGGCTTGGCTCAACTCCGAGGGCGCTGGCCGACTCCCATTCTCTCTCACTTCTTCCCAAAATGTTGCGTTTTCTATAAGAGCCGTCCTCGCATGCCCTTGCTGCTCTTAGGCGGGAATTAACGCCTCGTGCTTGTCGGGGAGGCGTCTACGTGTGTTCTGACGGGGCGGGGGGCGGGGTGAGGGACACGTGCGGGGCAGGAGGCGGGCACAGCGGCGAGTATTAGCGAAGAAGTTGGGTCGTGCGGCTTTTGGTCGGTGTTTCGTCATAAAGCGGAGGGAACAATCAGCCAAATGGACAAGCTAGCCACTCAAGGAACACGCCTCACACCAAAATTTAACAATGCTTGCAATTTTCCTTATGTAGCTGAATGGCCTGTGCGAGTTCTTTTATTGTGAGAATTTATTTTTGTGTACTACGCTAGGGAGGGGAGGGAGGAGGAGGAGGCGAGGAGGAGGTGGCAGTGGGGGAGCTGGGGGCCATGTGTGTGTGTGTGTGTGTGTGTTGCCTGTTTTGTTTCCTCGTCAGGCTAAGTTTATTGATTCCGCCGCAAGGAGTACATGAGCGTGCCGCGATGCATTATAAATTACGGGCTGACTTGAGGGCTCCATCACATCCCAGCGGTCACCTCGGCTCCTCCTCCTCTTCCTCCTCTCCTTCCTCTTCTCTCCACCCTTCCTCCTTCCTCTATTCCGGCTCCTCCTGCTTCCCTACTCTCATTCCCTTGCCTGTCTCACTCCTCGCTTTCCTCCCCTCTCCCTCTCTCGTCTCCTCCCCTTATCCCTTCCCTATCCTTCCTCTCTCTCTCCTTCTCGCCTCGCCTGACACCAAACACCGCACCCCTGCAGCGGCCACAGCCATTTCCACTAGTTTATTAATAGTACGCGAGACCATTAGCAAAACCAATCCTCAATTATTCCACCTTCAATTCCATAAAAGCCTTAGAAAACCTAAGCGTCACTCACACGGGCGGGAATGATTTATCAAGAGGGAGCGCTGATGTAACCGAGGCGCCCTGACGTAGCTCTTACGCTGATTGCACTCCGCTACCCACCCGGCGCTCGGAGGGGGGGAGGGGGAAGGGGAGGGGTGCAAGGGAAAGGGTAGGAGTGGGCGGCTCTCTCCCACACTCTCCTGCATAGAGCCGTGCATATAGGCTCTTACCTTAAAAGCCAATCAAGTGATCTTATAAATTAGAAACAGCTAATCAGGGAGAGAATAGGGAGTGCTGATGTAAACGTCGTGGCTAAAATTAATGGACCTCTCAAGTTGATTACGTTCTGTTTGAGCCCACTCACAGTAGTAGGCTGCCGGTGCCTGGCTGCCCCGGGCTCCTCCACGGCTAGATTGCCCGCCGAGGGGGATGCTGGGCCGGCGCTGGAATTACACTCTTGTTTTCAGTACAATATCCGTAACTTGTAGCGATGCTCCTCCCGCCGCAGTTTCGTCTTCCATGTGTAATTGATCAGCGCTCGGGCTAATGTTTTCTTATCCCTCCAGGCGGAATTACACGATTGTTTTCACTATATATACAATTTCCGTGCGTGGGTGGTGCGTCTGTTACAGCACTATTTCTCTATGTGTGTGTGTGTGTGTGTGTGTGTGTGTGTGTGTGTGTGTGTAATCAATATACTGGACAATGTGTTTCTTATCCTCACAGCGGGAATTACAGACGAGGATTAGACTTTTTTCACAGCATTCTCCGTAGTTTGTGGTTTGTATTTCTCCGACATCACTTCCTTGCTCCATCAGCTGTTGTCTGTACAAGCGATCACTGACATTTCTTACACACTTCCTGTCACACTTTCTTGCTCTGTGTAACTGTGTGTGGATAATCAAAATAACGGACAATGTTCTTCTTATCCTTCCAGCTTGAATTCCACTCAAGTTGATATTCCCGATGCACGTTTTCGTTCCGTGCGTTTCTGTTGTCAATATAATCGGCAATATTTCCTTCTTCCCTCCAGGCGAGAAGGGCAGTAGCAGCGCCTGGACAGCGGCGTGAGTGGCGCAGCGGCGGAGGACCCGTCAAAAGGTAGGTAATGAGCGGCCAGATAGGCAGTGTTAATATAAGTAAGCCCGGCTGACTTAATGCACCTTTTACGTTGATTGCGTCTCGCGTGGCGGCCGGCCCTCGCCACCCAGCCACCTGCCCCTCAGCCCACCGCCCGCCCAGGCTCTTAAGATAGCGGCGGACTTGCCCAACCAATCAGCTGATTCACCCAAACATAAGACACGGAAATAGAGAGTGGATACTCGCATAAGACAAACTTATAAAGAAGTTATAGCAAGCGTCCCACACCACAGCCCATGACGGCCAATACTCCATCTTCTCGCCCGCGGGGTGGGTTGGGAGGGTGGGATAGGGAGGGAAGAGGAGGTAGGAAGCGGGGGGAAGAATTGGATAACTAGGAAAGAAGGGGAGGAGGTGGTGGGGGAGGAGAAGGGTAGGATATGGAAAAGAGAAATAGAGGACTGGGAAAGGAGGAGGAGATAGAGGAGGAGTGAGAATTGAGAACTCGTAGAGAAAGGGAGAAGAAAGAAAAGGAGACGCGTAGAAAATGAGATAAAGAACTGGAGAGCAGGGAGAGAAGAAGAAGAGAAAGAGGAGGGGAGGAGAAAACGTAAGAGAGAACTGGGGAACCGGGAAAGAAGGGGAGGAAAACAAGTGAGAAGTGAGAAGGGGAGCATTAGATTGGGAGGGAGAAAGGGGCGTAATAGGAGAAAGAGGAGGAGGAGGACGAGAACGAGTAGCAGCAATGGTAGAAGTAGAAGGAGGAAGAGGAGGAGGAGAACGGGGAGAAGAGAAGGCGGAAGGGAGAGTGCCACCATCTACTCCCCTCTCCCTCCCTCCCTCCCTCTCCCAGCAGCGGCCTCTCACTGCTAATGGTGCGGCTCTTACTGAGGGAGTGGCAATCGTACTTGTGAGGTGAGGTCTTACTTTGGGCCGAGCGTTAGGGGGGAGGGGGCGCCTTTTATTCGCTTCAATCTTGCATCTGGGCGCGTTTCAGAGCGAGCGAGCGAGCAAGAGAGAGAGAGAGAGAGAGAGAGAGAGAGAGAGAGAGAGAGAGAGAGAGATCGGTCACTCACTCTCATGGATGTCACAGCTAAGGGAAGACTGGCTGAGTGGCTGTTTCGGCGTCAAGGGCTCCGGCTCAGTCTTTCTACAGGGGCGAGTTTGCCGTGTATTTAGGGGCTGAGTGTATCGTATGTTTAAGGAGTGTTCTATATACTGAGAGCAAAGTATTCTGTATATTCAAGACCTGAGTAATCATTATATTCAGCGAGTCAGTCCTGTGTAATGTTATTTCTAGTTGGATTTTTTCGCACTCGATTTTTTTTCCTCAACAAGCGGTTTATATTCTGCAGTTTTATGTATTTCTGTTTCCGTCTTTTATTTTTGGGGAGAAGTGAGGAAAGAATTATTTTTATCGCAATTTTCTCCCACTGGTCTGTTGTTTCCTTTCGCTTATGTAAAATATAATCATTCGGTAAAAAATTAGCTTCGATGAAATTTACTGATGTTTGGCGTGAGGCGCATATATTTATTTACATTTGTTTCATTTCCAGTGTGTGTGTGTGTGTGTGTGTGTGTGTGTGTTTGTGTGTGTGTGTGTTACGGAGTGGGTATATATGCCATTTGTTTGAAAAGCGACCACAAAGATATAAGGCCATTTGGCTCCATTTTAAGTCGATGCAGCGCTCAAGGCTTCAGCACCGAGCCTTTGTACGGTTGGTCACTTTACTGTCGCTTTGTGTGGGTTTGAAAACTGTGCACCGCGGCATCGCGCGTCGAGTGGGTGGGTGTGTTTTGCGTCTGGTAACACACACACACACACACACACCACTTACAGTTCAGAACAACATTCGGTTACTGGTGATACATTTCTGCCTTTGCTTCTGTCATGATCAGTGGTGTTGAAATGAATATAGTTTTGGTCATTTTCATTAATATCACGATATGATTTGCAGCTTATGTCCTTTTATTTTAAGTCTACATTCAGTTCGTTACCTGTCAAAAAACACTTACATGGAGAGAGTCATGTTTTATTCCACTAGCAAGTCAAAACTCATCTCTGTATGCAATAATTGATCTTTGATAATAGACACCGACTGTGCAATTTATATTAACGCAGTATAATCTAATTTTACTATCGCATAATTCTTCCGTGTCATGATTTCCTTTGCTAGGCTTTAATATTATATTCATGGTGTCAAATACCTTTTTTCTTTTGCTCTAGCACAGTATTGGTGTATAGTTACACGTACAAACAATAAGTCACACCACTATTTACTAAGCTAACGCAAACTTCTTCCCTCCATAATGACTTCCCTGAACCAGAGAGAATAACTCTTCGCCACATTAGACTCGCGTTGGAAGGAGACACACACTGATAGATAACGTTCAGGTGATTACCGTGAAGGGAGGAAGTGAAGAAGGACTCGGTTTTTCCAAGAATTATTCCGCGTCAGCCTCACCCAGTCCATTAGTGCGACGGCGCTGCGCGGAAAGAGTCCACGCGAAAATGTTCCTCCTAAATGTCTAAAATGTGTAGAGAGTTTGTGTCTGAAGGAAAACGGATGTGTCTAATGGTAATGCGAGCAATAGAGGGACGAGTACTGGAAACATTGCGTACATGAAAGTCTGTCTCAATATGTTCGTGCAAAATGGCTAAAACTTGTTGAAGCTTTGTGTGTAAGGAACAACGTGTGTGTTTGATGCCTAATGCGACCAGTAGAAAGAGATACTGCGGGAAATATCGCGTTTGTGAAAGTCATCGTCTGAATATAGTTTGTTCAAAAGAGGTAAAATTTGCTGAATATTCGTGTTTAAAAAAATGATGTCTCCTATGTGTAATTCGACCAAGAGAAGAACGAATAATGGCAGTCTTGGGTCCGTGAGGGTCTGCGGCACTTCATGTTCTTCCTCCATAAATGTTGAAACTTGTGTGAAAGGAAAATGAATCTCCGTAAAAATGATTGAAGTAAGCAACCGAGGGAAATCTTGCGGAAATGAGTCTTTGCTGAAACGTCACACCAAAATGCCAAAGACATTGAAACTACGTCTGTAAATGGCGATGGGTGTATTTTCCGCTATGAAGTGTAACCAGTCGAAAGGCAAGTAATGGACAGTTCGTGTACATGAAAGCTGAAGTTGAAATAGACTCGTTGGAAGTGTAAGAGCCATCAAAGTTTTTATTATTAGCAGGTCAGCGGCTTGGTCCTGATGTTTGTAGTCTTCCTAAGAGATGATGAATTAGGGGAGAGAGAGAGAGAGAGAGAGAGAGAGAGAGAGAGAGAGAGAGAGAGAGAGAGAGAGAGAGAGAGAGAGAGAGAGAGAGAGAGAGAGAGAGAGAGAGAGAGAGAGAGAGAGAGAGAGAGAGAGAGCAGATAAAAATGCTATCGTTAGGTACCCCGTGTAGATAAATCTTGTATAGCTAAAAGTAAAAACAAATCGAATATGAACATTCCAATACTTTTGTAATCTAATACTTATTCATCCAACGAAACTTGGCGAGCAACAAAACTGTCTCAGAAAAAAACCCTCATAAAAAATGCGTTCGAGTTACAAAGTGAAGAAACCGAAGTCTTATTTTAATATCACCTCAGCAACAACAACAACAATATCAGGAAACAAATAACAACAACAAAAAAAAAATAACACTAAAGAAGCGAGAGATCTTATTCCAATATCACCGCGTCAATAACAACCACAAGAAAAAAAAGCAAAAAACGCGCGAGATCTTTATTTCGGCATCGGACGGTCGCGCTGGGTCAATCAGGTGTGGGAAAAAAAAACCTCAAAGCCACATGTACACAAAATTACACTGGGGTATTTCTAGTGGGTCCTTCTACTATGCTCAAGGGCCAATGAAACGGAGATGAGCAACGAGGCCACGCGCACATATAGAGCATGCCCCCAACTTCTCTTTCTATTGCGTCTTTCCACATGGCTTTCAGAGGTCCACTTCGGGTCGCTATTACCTTGTGGGAGAGAGTGGAAAGGGTGGAAGAAGGTGTAGAGGGGTTGGATAGGGTGGAAGAGAGTAGAGGATGGTTTAACAGATGTGGATGGAGTGTGGAACGGCTACGAGACGATGTGTAAGGGTGGAATCGGGTGGAGATGATGGGTGAAAGAGTATGCAGAGGGAATGAAGAGGAAGGGGGAACGAAGTGGAGGAGGTTGGAGAGGTGTAGATGGTGGTGGAGGAAGGTGGAAATGGTGAATGTGGATGTAGAGAGAGGTAGAAAAGGGTGGAAATAAGAGGTGGAAGAGCGTGGAAAGAGGTTGTGAAAGGGGGGTGGGTTGGTGTTTCTCTCTCTCTCTCTCTCTCTCTCTCTCTCTCACACACACACCTTCCCTGTGATTTTAATAAGAGTGCCTCGGGGGCGGGGGAGAATGGGTCATGATGGAAATGATGCCGGAAATGATGACTCTAGTAAATGCCGGTGTGTGTGTGTGTGTGTGTGTGTGTGTGTGTGTGTGTGTGTGTGTGTGTGTGTATGTTAGAGAGAGAGAGAGAGAGAGAGAGAGAGAGAGAGAGAGAGAGAGAGAGAGAGAGAGAGAGAGAGAGAGAGACAGAGAGAGAGAGAGAGAGAGAGAGAGAGAGAGAGAGAGAGAGAGAGAGAGAGAGAGAGAGAGAGAGAGAGATAGAGAGAGAGAGAGAGAGAGAGAGAGAGAGAGAGAGAGAGAGAGAGAGAGAGAGAGAGAGAGAGAGAGAGAGAGAGAGAGAGAGAGAGAGAGAGAGAGAGAGAGAGAGAGAGAGAGAGAGAGAGAGAGAGAGAGAGAGAGAGAGAGAGAGAGAGAGAGAGAGAGAGAGAGAGAGAGAGAGAGAGAGAGAGAGAGAGAGAGAGAGAGAGAGAGAGAGAGAGAGAGAGAGAGAGAGAGAGAGAGAGAGAGAGAGAGAGAGAGAGAGAGAGAGAGAGAGAGAGAGAGAGAGAGAGAGAGAGAGAGAGAGAGAGAGAGAGAGAGAGAGAGAGAGAGAGAGAGAGAGAGAGAGAGAGAGAGAGGCTGACAGGCTGGCGGTTCACGGATGTTTTTGCTGCCCATGAAAATTAGGCTTTGACCGGCTGCGAGGAAAATGGCACAGAGAGGCTCAGGACTAAGGGATGGGATTCTCCGTCTGGCCGTGCTTAGAGAGTCGGATTCCCTTTTCCGCTGCTCAGTCGTGGAATTGTGCAGTTTGTGGAGTTTTTCGTCACGCTTTGAGAACAGGGAGTGGGCGGCGAGTGGTGGAGCTTAACTTTCTGCTTCCGTCTGTTCGGTATGGTTATGTTAAGAACTTGGAGTCGGCTGCGAATGGTGAAGTAAAATTTGTCCTTTCGGTCGCTGTGGCTATGTTAGAAGAGCTAGGGAATAATTTTGAAGCTTTTTTTTTTTTTTTTTTTTCTTTTACGTTGAGGCCTATTGCGCCGGTAGGCTTCTTCCCGGTGGATCCTGATGGTCGGTCCAAGGCTTCTTCCCGGTGGGTCCTGATGGTCGGCCCCGCCCGTTCTGGCGCAGGCGAGTGTTTATAGTGGCGCCATCTTGCATTGGCTCATGCTGCCCTCCCGGAGCTCATCTTTAATCCTAGAATCTAGAGTCCGGGTTGATAGGTGGTCTTCTGGACAGCATGTGGGTAGTTTTAAGCCACTCGGCGGTGGCTGAAAAATCCCAGCTTGGTGGCACCGGTCGGGGATTGAACTCGCGTCCTCCTGAACGCGGGGCCGTCCTGCTATCTGTTCAGCCACCTCCTACCCTGTGATAGAGAGGTATTTTAAAGCCGAAAGCAATGTATTCCCTTTAGAAAATATGTTTATTCTTGGTTTTGATTCTATATGCGGGCAGTTTAAAGGCATTTTGATAACTACTGTATTATTTTTATTTTAGATTTCACTTTTCTATTGCCAGATGCTATACTTTCTTTTGATTTATGTGGCTGTATCTATCCTTCTTTCCTGTGATGTTGTTGTATTTTTTTAGTTGTTGTTGTTTTCCTTTTCGTGTTCTTTGTGTTGTTTCTCCTTTATGTTATCTTTATTTCCTCTGTCTGTTAGTTTGCTTTTGTGAGTGTCTGTGTCGCATTGAAATAAGGAGGACGTGGGCCAAAGATTTTACTGGGAGTTGCTTAGTCTCTGCCAATTCGCCATTTTCTCTCTCTCTCTCTCTCTCTCTCTCTCTCATGTATCTTTTCCTTTCTTCTTTCCTCCCTCATCCTTCATCTCACTTTCTCCCCCTCATCTCCGCTCTTCTCCTCTCTCTTTCCTCCTGTCTCCTTTCTTCTTCTTTCCTCATCTCCTATCTCTATGTTTCTCCCTTCTTTCCTCATTCTCTTTGTTTTTCTTTCGTTTTTTTTCCATTATCCTTCCCTTCCTCTTTCTCTCTCTCTCCCTTTCTCCCTCACCCTCTTTCTCTTCCGTCGTCTCTCATCCTCTATTTCTCTCTTTCTCTCCTTTTCCCTCATTCTCTCTCGCTCTTCCTCCTTCCCTCCTTTTCTATCTCTCCTTTCCTCCCTCTTCCTTTATCTCTCCCTTTCTCCCTTCCTCCCTTCCTCTCCCACCCTCATTCTCTCCGGGGAGTTTCATAGCAAACCAATTCGAGAGTTTTCAAGCTGATAATCAGGTGATCTTATTGACCAGAAAGTCATTATTACACCATCAAATGCTCCGCCAAACCAATAATGGGCTAATCATAAAGATCCCAAACTTATAATGAGCCAATTACGGCGGAGTAGAGATTAGCGGTCCTACAACCCACCCGTCCCAAAAGTTGAAATTACCCACTTAATGGCGCAGTCTGCATGAATTGGCCGCCGCTCGTAACGCTGCTCTAATTACACTAAAGTCTTCTTGTTCCTCTGTACACGCATTACCGTTTAAGTCCTCCCACCTATCCTCCTTCCTCTCCCTCCCCTCCGACGGTTTATTCTAACGAGTTTTCTACGGAACTTTCAACTCGTTATTTTTGCTCGCATTCTCGCCCTCCTTCCTCACTCTCCCCCTCCTTCTCTTCCCACTCTCCTTTTCCTCAAGCTATTTGCATTTTAATTTTCTTGGTGAGAGCTTCGTTATGCATCACGGAAGGAAGGAGAGGAGACCCGTTCTGCGCGCCTCGTCCTCCTGGTAATCTGTCCCGGTTCCGTAGAGATGAATGGAAACTTATATCGTGTGTGAATATCCGGTTCCACGATTTCTATGTCGCTGGGAGAGGGACGGACGAAGAGAATCAGGGTACCACATGTTTATGAGGGACTATTTTACAGTTTAAGTTGAAGAAATGAATGGAAACTTGTGTGAATTTCCGGTTTCCATTTTCTATGTCACTGGTAGATTAACGGAGGGAAAGAGTACTACCACGTGTTTAGTTTAAAGACTCTGTGACCATTATGAGGGACTATTTTACGGGATAAGTCGTAGGAATGATTGACTTCTCTCGTATGTGTATTTCCGGCTTCCCGTTTTCTATGTCGCTGGAAGATGAACGGTAGAAAGTAAGGATGGTATACTTAGACGCTTCTGGCTCTCATATCAACTAATTCTAAAGTAAAAAAAAAAGATCAGTCAGGTTCTAATGAGTGTTTTTTTGGGCGGGGTCATGGTACAAAAAGAGAGTCAAACTACCACCACTGTCATTAAACTACCACCGGAAAAGCCCCAAACTCCTACAAAAACCGTGTCAAATATATGTGTGCTTGGACGCCGGAATGTTTAAGAATATGACCCTAAGGATACCACGTTTTTTTCGGGCTAGGTTTAGGTTGGGTTGGGTTGTGTTTGGGTTGGGCTGAGGTATTAACGTCAATGAACAATGACTGACTTTTTCTTACAGCAGAAGTAGGCAGAACACGGGTCTTATTCACACAAAAATGCTGTAGTATACCGTCTCTATGAAGTTAACAGTGCAAAATGTCAAAAGTAGTTAAATTTGGTTCAGATTTTTTTGAATTATTTCTTTATCTATTTATATGTTGTTTTAGATACTGTCCATAGCGCTAGTAGGCTTTCTTGAGCGGTCTCTTGAACGGCCCCAGCTCGTTAGTGGCTGCCGTGTTATATGACTTTGTAATACTTAATACTTGTCTCTTGAAAGTTCTTTAGTAATAAGATAATGGAAGTAGCAGGGACTCGTCTTTCTCTCATTAGTTAAAGGACGTGAAGAAGAGCGACACATGATCTTGAGTTGCCTAAAAAATACACTCTCTTATATTACTCATTCCCTTGTTTACCTGGGGAACACCTGGTGGGGAAACATAATTTATATCTCAGGTGGGGCGGCCAGGTACGTGACTTCCGCCTCTTAAGTTAATAATGAGGGCAACACATGATCTTGAGATGACATAAGTGTTGTGTTGTATTGACCACTTGTGTGCTTACCTGGGAATCACCTGTACTGGAAACATCAATTATTCTTTAGGTTGGTTGTAGGTGATTTTCGTCCCTGAGGTGATTATGGGAAAACACATGATTTTGGGACGCTATAAGTGTTGTGTTGTATTGACCACTTGTGTGCTTACCTGGGAATCACCTGTACTGGAAACCTCAATTATTCTTTAGGTAAGGTTGCCGGTAGGTGATTTTCGTCCCTGAGGTGATTATGGGAAAACACATGATTTTGGGACGCTATAGGTGTTGTGTTGTATTGACCACTTGTGTGCTTACCTGGGAATCACCTGTACTGGAAACATCAATTATTCTTTAGGTAAGGTGGCCGGTAGGTGATTCTCGTCCCTGAGGTAATTATAGGAGAAACACATGATCTTCAGTCTCCGTAAGTACTGTATTATATTGGCCATTCGTGTGCTTACCTGGGGATCACCTGTACTGGAAACATCAATTATTCCTCAGGTAAGGCGGCGCGGTACGTGATTTCCGTCTTCCATCACAGGTAATGCATAGGTTAGGGAAGGGGAAGAAGGGGAGAAGAGGGGAAAGGGGGACGTCTTGCACCCTCACCGTCTGCTCTTTCTCCCCGGACGTGCAATCTTCAAAATGGACAAAGTTTTGAGATATTATTGATTACATGGGCAATACCCGCCATTGCCTCACACCCCTTGGTCCTGCCCCCCTCCCCCCTCCCTCCCCTCACCCCTAGCCATTGAAGGGAGGGGAATAGCCGAAGGGGAGCCCGGCACTTCATAATCAATACCAAGTCACGACCAGGATATGCCCGAATCGTAGCTCTGAGTTGATTGCTCACGAAAATAAAGCTTAGAATCCACCAATCATCAGTTAACTTGTCAGGAAAGGGAAAGGATTGTGAGGAGGGGTGGGTCTCATGTCACACTCAATACCCACTCATGGCTAAGTTATGCTGTATTTTTTCTCTGAGCTTCCAACCATAAAATCGTACAATCCACGAATCGTTTTTTTTTCTATGTATATCAAGAAAGGGCTTAGGGATGAGAGGGAGCCTGTTATATCCAAATCAATATCCAATCATGACTAGAACGTGCCTCAAATTGTGTTCTGAGCTTCTAATCCGCTGTTTCCAATCTGTTTACAATCCACCAATCATCTCTTTCCTACGTCACAGAGAGATTGGATTGGAGGACGATGAAAGGGGGAACTGTCAAATAATCAATACCCAATCACGGCCTAAATATGCCTCTCCGGTGCTCTGAGCTTCCAATCGCCTATTCAGATACAAAAACAGACTTCCAATCTTCCAATCCTCACTAACGACTTTATGACCATTTGCCTTAATCACCCAATCATATCAAGGCGTGTGGCTGGTCGACTCACACTCACTCCGCCCCTCTTTCCCCTTCTCTCCCTTTTCACCCCTCTCTCTCTCTCCCTCCCCCTTCCTCCCTCTCCCCCTCCCCCTCCCTCCCCCACCATCACCGTGAACTAACAGTGCAGAAACGGTGCCATAAAGAGTTACTGTTACCTTCACTACTCTACGGGAGGGCCAGGGAAGTGTTCAGCCTTTTCCCCTTTCCTGCTGCTACTGCTACTGCTGCTGTGATGGCTACTGCTGATGGTGGCGGCGGCGGCGGCGGTGGTGGTGGTGGTGGTGGCGGTGATGTTAGTAATGGTGGGCGGGGAGAGGTTTTTGTGATGGTTATGGCGATGGTGATGGTAGTAGTGGTGGTGATGGTGGTAGTGGTGATGGTGGTGGTGATGGTCAGAGTGTTAGTGTTGTGTTTGACGTTTGTTTTTGTTAGTGATTTTATTTTCGCCGTTTTTTGTATTTGTTTTTTTCTGTTGTGGCCACGTGATTTGTTTTGCTGATTGGTGTTCTTTGTGTTGCTGTGTGAGATACTGAAACTAAGGAAAATGAAACAAACATTATATTTTTGCTAGAACTATTAACCAAACTCAAAACAATAGCTCATTCACGATTATTTGAGCGTAATGAAACTAAGAAACAAAAAAAAAAAATCAACTGCCGATTTGTGGAATGATGAACCTAGAAACTCAAGCAACAGGCACATCACGTTTATGTTTTCACGGTAACGAAAATATGAAACTCCAAACACCATATAATCCTCTTTTTGATCAGACAAGGCATATCGTGGAAGGTAGTCCCCATATGTTCGTTATTTGAAGGCCAATTACACCATGGAGAGCACTTTCTTTTTGGTAACTAAACTAAGAAGCTCAAAAAATATTCAGTAGTCCTTAAGGGAAAACAAAGGCATATGGTAGAAGCCAGTTTGCATACTAATGTTTGTTATTTGAAGATCAGTTACAGTAAGAATCACAATAAGAGCAACATTTTCATTTTTTAAGGTAACCGAACTAGCTGCAGCCAGTATCCAGTAGTCCTCAAGGAAAGACAGAAGCATATGGTAGGAGCTAGTCTGCATATGCCAGCCTGCCCGTCCCCTCTCCTTGCCTCCCTCCCTCCCCACTCCGCCATTTCGCCTCTTCGTTCCAACTCTTGTGGCCGAGTCATTAAAACTACCACAATAGGAATTACCGCCACTCTGCAGCCACAAGCGGCCTTCCTGCAATAATTATCCTCACAAGCTCGCTCCACAGCCCCTCTCAGCCTTCCTCAATGCTCCGCGAATCGCCGCACATCTCCAGAACTCGTTATTGGTGATTTTTCTACTTGCATTTCGCGGAGGTACATGTACGCTATCTGACTGCATCGTGGCGTTTTTACTTTATTCTGTTGTTGCTTGTTTTCTCTTATATTTTTCGTGTCTTTTGATTGCAGTTACGAGCATTGAAAAACTGCCTTCCTATTCTTTTTTCCTTGTAGAAATTTTAATGTTCCACTTTTCTGTACATTACACTACAGTTTCACAGGATTTTTTTAAAGACATTCTGCAGCGTAACGTGTCTTCCCAGCTTGTTCATGTCTTTTTGAAGTAGTCTACGATAGTCTATTTGGCAGCTACCTTTTGCCTCGCTCAGCTTTTTTGGATTTTCTTACAGTATCTTCCTGTTTTAGTGCCTCTAGCAGGCTGTAAATGCTAGCACACATATCTACGAGTCCATGGGCGTGGGTTCGATCCGTTCTAAGACGTTTGGCGCGAAGTCTACCCAGCTGTTCATTCTCCCCCTTCGGACTGATCGATAAACGGGTAATTGGGAAAACCTGGAGAAGTTAAACTGTGGTAACCCGAATGTCACACTGGCTCTGTGTCTCGGGGTAGCGGGCACATACCCATCACGTGCTCAATGGGAGAGGTGACGTAGATGAAGACCCCAGCCGTACCTTAACTTGCTTTTAATTCACTGTTCTGTATAACGTTCACGCTACAGCTTCCTCCACCTCGTCCCAATTCACTGTTCTGTATAACGTTCACGCAGCTCCCTCCACCTCGTCCCCAGCAATTCACTGTTCTGTATAACGTTCACGCTACAGCTTCCTCCACCTCGTCCCCAGCCGTACCTTAACTTGCTTTTAATTCACTGTTCTGTATAACGTTCACGCTACAGCTTCCTCCACCTCGTCCCACAACATTTCACCGCTTTCCACAGCTCTCTTTAACAAACACTTCACAGCTCTTTAGTGACCCCCTGCAGAATTTCAGAGCTTTATAGAATAGTCCACAGCGCCCTGTAGCACTTCACCGCTATTTTCACATCCACCTGCACCATTTCGCAACCTTTCAAAACTGTCTACGCACTTTATGGGTCTTAGCAGCTGTATGAAACTCCCCTCAGCACCTTAGACCACTTCACGGCTTACTGCCTTACTCGAAGAATCCTCCTTCCTGCTACACTTCTCCTCATCCCTCCTCCGGCCTCCACAGCCCTAACAGACACCCTCTCCACACTATAATATGGCCCAGCATCCAGTTCTGCAGCCCAACAGTCCGCCAGTTCGACCCTCCCCCTCTCCCCTCATCTCCCCGTTCTTTCCGCCAACCCACCAGCCACTTGCCCCTCCCTCCCGTCCCTCTCCCCCTCTCTCTCCCTTCAGCCGCGCCGCACTCCGCTGGAACTTGCACTAAACACTCATTAATTCGGCCATTTTTATCCTCCTTGGCGCTCAGTTGACGCTAAAACGCCCGGCTAACGGCGTGTTATTAAGCTATTAAAACTCCACGCCTCACCTGATACCTCGCCCACCTCCTGCTGCTGCTGTCCTCCTCCTCCTCCTCCTCCTCCTCCTTCTCCTTCCCCCCTCCTCCTCTTCCTACTTCTCTCACTCCTCCTCCTCCTCCTCCTCCTCCAGTCTATCAAGGGAGGAAAGGGTTATGGGAGAAAAGGGAGAGTTGTGGGAGGAGAGAGGAGAGTCATAGTGAGGGGAATGGCCACGGCTAGAGGAGGAGGAGGAGGAGGAGGAGGAGGAGAGAGGAGAGAGGAGCAAGAATGGTTATGGGAGAGTAGGGTCACCGCACTCACACTTACATACATAAAAGAAACATACACACACACATACGTACACATATGCATACATACTTACATACATACGCACATACATAACTTCAGGTCGTGGATGTGTGATTAACTTTTTTTGTTATTCTTTTTATTCATTATTATTCCTACATTATCTTCTTCCTTTTTTGTTTTCTATTCCTTCCTTTCCTTTTTTTCTCCTACCTTCTATACTTTCGTTTTCTTTCCTTCCTTCCTTCCTTCCTTCCTTGCCTCATGTCCTTTCTCCTCTCCTTCTTTCGCTTCATGTTTCCTAGAAGTATCTTATCCCTTCCTCGTCCATCTCCTTTTCTTCTCTTCTTCCTTCTCTTCCTCCTCCTCCTCTTATTCAATTCTTCCCTTCTCCTCATTCCCTCTCTTTCATATCTTCCTCTTCCAGTCTTATTCCCTCTCTTCCTTCCTTCCTTCCTTTCTTTCTTTGTTTCTTTCTTTCTTTCTTTCTTTTCCTTCCTTCCTTCCTTCCTTTCTTCCTTCCTTTCACCTTTTATCCTTCCTGTTTTATTTAATTCTTTTTATATTTATTTCTCTCTCTCTCTCTCTCTCTCAATATATAAAAAATGACAACACGCCGAGAAATGGAGCGCAAAGTAAAAAGATTCGGACTTAAATAATTCCCTTTTGTATCGAATCAAACTTTTTTTTAACAGGAAAAAATAGTAATATTTTCCGACAATATGAAACAAGAAAAAAATAACATCTGATATTTTTTTCTTCTTCTTTCCCTTTGGTGTTGACGTGTTATTTGAATAGACGAAGGGAAAAAAATGGTAATATGGTCTTGATATCATTTTAACGTCGTATTGTATCCCGCTTGGAGCCGCGGCGAGATTATCGGTGAATTGTATATCGTTTTATTGATGCATTATGGCGCCGCCGTATGTAAGTATTTATGGGGTCCCGTGGCACACAAAGGAAGATGCGATATGGCGGCGTGTTCCCTTTTATTCGTTTCTGCCGAGAACAAAAGAAAAATGCCGGGAGTGTTGTTTTTATATCTCATTTATGTTGCTTTTTTTACCTCGTTTTTCCATCTCAGTTTTTTGGTCGATTCATATTTTTTTTTTCGTATTTCATCCCGTCACATCACATTATTATTTTTCCTCTTTTCTCTCTTTTCTATGTCGTTTTATTGCTTTATCATACCATCATTACTTTCCATTCCATTGGGCACTCCCTCCCACCCTTCTTCCCATCATCATCACCCTACCCATTTTTCCATTCCCTATTATCACCCTACCCATTTTTCCATTCCCTATTATCACCCTACCCATTTTTCCATTCCCTATTATCACCCTACCCATTTTTCCATTCCCTATTATCACCCTACCCATTTTTCCATTCCCTATTATCACCCTACCCATTTTTCCATTCCCTATTATCACCCTACCCATTTTTCCATTCCCTATTATCACCCTACCCATTTTTCCATTCCCTATTATCACCCTAGTTCTATTTTCTCTTTTTTTCCCTGTTGTGTTGTTGCTTCATCATACTATCATTTATTTACTTTCCATTCCATTAGTGACTCCATTCCACCCTTCTTCCCATCATCATCACCCTACCCATTTTTTTCATTCCCTATTTCACCCTTTTCTCTTTTTTTTCCTGTCCTGTTAATGCTTTTTTTCATGCGTTTTTTTTTCACATTTGTTGTCTTTTTTTATGCCCTTGAACTAACTCCTCTGTTGTAAAAAAAAAAATAAAAAAGAAAAAAAAAAAAAATCGTTTCCTTACTTTCCATTCCATTAGTCATTCCATTCCACCCTTCTTCCCATTATCATCACCCTACCCATCTTTTCCATTCCCTACTTCACCCTAGTTTGCCATCTTCCACGTCCCCCTTCTTTCCCTCCCCTTCCTCACGGTCACCTTTTCCCCCAACCCATTACTTTTTCATCTTCTGTCGTTAAATTTTCACTGTTTCCCTTGACACTTCCCATCACCTCCACCGTTTCTCCGTCACCCCTTCCAACCTCTCCCATTTCCCTATTTCTTTTTTTTTTTTTTTATCACTCCACCGCTTCTTCGTCACTCTTCAAACCCTCTATGTTACTCAGCTACCTGTTTTGTTGTCACCTCTACTCCTTTTTGCCGCCCCTTATACCTCCCTTCCCCCCTTTTCCCTCTATTTTCCTTCTGTCACCTCCCCCCCTTTTTTTTTTTATCTCCTGCCCCTTCACATTACCCCCACCTCTCCTTCCTCCCCCTCACACCCCTTCCGTTACTCCTCCACCTGTTTTTGCCACCCCTACTCCTCTTGTCACCCCTTCCCCCCTTCTTCTTTACCCCTTTCCACCCCATTCCAACCTCTCCCATCACCCCTACATTTCTCATTTATCACTTTTTCTCCCTCTTCACCCTTTCAAATAGTCTCCGTTACTCCTCCACCTGTTTTTACCACTCCTACTCCCACCCCTCTTTAACCCCTCCCTTCCCCCTTTTCCCCCTGCCCCCCTTCTATCACCCTCAGCAACTCAACTCGCGACCCAGGTTACTGACAACACTCTCCCACACTCACACACGTCCAGGCCCTCTCCTCCTCGACGCTGTTTTCTCCCCCTCCACGCACCTGTCCGTCTACCTGGGAGAGAGGTGTGAAAAGGGAGTTTACCTGGCGCCCTTGTGAGATCTCGAGGTGACGTAAAACACCTGGGAAGTACTTGAAAGCAGGTAAGGTCTTAGGGAGTGGGGGAAGAGCTCTTGTGTCTTGTTTGTTTCCTTCACCATGACGCCGGCCTCTACCCCCCCGTCACCCTCACCACCACCACCACCACCACCACCATTCGCTGATCAATATGGTGAGCCTATGGTGATTCTTTCCTCATCCTCCCCATATCATAAGTCAAGAGTGATGGTGAGGTTATTATGGTGATGTGATGTGTTGGTGATGAAGATGGTGATGGGGGATCGGTAAGGAAATGTGACGACCGGATAATTGATTTTGTTGTGGGTTATGGTGACGGTTCAGTGATGTGATGGTGTAGTGAAGTGTGTGTGTGTGTGGAACTGGTATTGTGTGATGAGTGATGAGTGCGTGATATAACAGTGATGGTGATGGTGATAGTGAGGAGTGTGAATTATAATGGTGGTGATGGTGATGATGGTGGTGTGATGATGTAGATATAAAAGATAGTGAAGAGTGATATGGTGGTGATGGTTAGGGGTGTGTAGCGATAGTGTAATAGTGATGTGGTAATATAGTGGGAGTGGTGAGGGTGATGGTGAGGGGTGCGAAGGGTGATGGTGGTGGTGGTGTGGGCGTGTGGTGAGGTGTGACGGGCCAGCGGAACGGTAATTGTGATGAGACAGGACAAGTATGGGGCTTATGATGACGTGGGATTCCTGGTTTCAATTTAGCTGAGTGGTGAAGTGGTGATGGTGGCGGACAATAAGTGGAGGAGAAGGAGGAGGAGGAGGAGGAGGAGGAGGAGGAGGAGGAGGAGGAGGAGTCTAGGTGTGGTGTTCCGTGTTGGTTGGTGAGTGTGACTACTTGCTGCTGAGAGAGAGAGAGAGAGAGAGAGAGAGAGAGAGAGAGAGAGAGAGAGAGAGAGAGAGAGAGAGAGAGAGAGAGAGAGAGAGAGAGAGAGAGAGAGAGAGAGAGAGAGAGAGAGAGAGAGAGAGAGAGAGAGAGAGAGAGAGAGAGAGAGAGAGAGAGAGAGTGAGAGAGAGAGAGAGAGAGAGAGAGAGAGAGAGAGAGAGAGAGAGAATTTACTATAACTGGTAAATCATATTAGTCTTACGATACATATTTCCCATTTAACTGATGTTTATGAAAAGAGAGCGTGATTAATCCCTCATTTTTCATTATTTCCTTATATAAATTTAGCTTATCAATGTGCATGGCAGTTTATAAAGGTGCTGAAGTTAAGGCAATTCAGATCTCAGTAAACAGCACAACTTCAACTTCAAATCATCTATCAATCCCTTAGAGCGAAACAGACTCCCTACAGCTGCGCCTTCTGTAAAACCCACGGACTGAGACGGAGGCGGTGAGGGTGGTGGAGGTGGTATCTGCGGCGGAGTGGGTGGAAGAAAGAGAAAGAGAACGAGAGCTAGAGCGAGAGAGCGTTCGTCCAGTCTCCCCCAAACAATGATCTTCGGGCCGAGACCCACGTGTGAGTTTCCCAATGTTGCGTCACTGCCTCTGAGTGTGGGAAGCCTTCTTGTGGCTGCTTTGTTGTGGTCACGCTTAGTGCTCGTCGGAGATAGATGGGCGGATGATGGCTAGGTGGATTGAGGGGTGATTTGCTGGAGAAAGACGGGCAGATGATAGATAGGTGGATAGATTGGTGGTTAAAGAGGTCGGTATCTGATTTTTTGTTGAGTTTGATGTCTTTGTTATTTTATAGTGAGGGTTTCTTACTGTATTTCACTTACGTTTTGGTGGCTTTCATGTACCTGCTTTAGTTGCTTATGATGAATACTCAGGTAGATACAGGTAAAGAGATCGTCTTATTCATGTTAAGTCCAGGTACGTTAATTTTGGATATTTTTCTTTTATATATTTTCATGTCTTTGGACGGAACACAAAAGTCTCTTGAGTATAAATGATTCTAAGTAGCAAATAACAAACGCAAGAGTATAGTTGATTATACGCAAAGGCACGTTAAATCAAGCTCCTTTCCTTGTACGTTTCCTCTCTTTCCCTCGTGCCCTCGTGCCTCCAGTGGGGTGGCTCGGGTACCTGCTGCTGAAGGGGTCGTGGTGGCGTCTGGCAGTGCTCTTGTCCTTCCTCAGCGTCATTACCGTGTTCCTCGTGCACCGCGGCCAGAACTCCGTGACGCTCCAGCACTCCGTTGTGAGTCACGCTGAGTTCCTCCCTCCCTATCCCAGTGACTATACTTCTAAAGCCCTCGTCTTCTCTCATTCCTTCTAGCCAGTTAGTTCCACGTTATTCCTTCCTGTTTTCCACTTGAGTTCCCCCTCACACCATTACGTCTTCCTTCTCGTCATAATAAATCCCAAGTGTTCCTTCTCCCTGCAAGCTCTCCTTCATCTTAAATTCTAGTCTATTCCCTCCCTCTAGCAAGTAATTCTTTATATTTGTCGTTGGTTCAGTCATCCTTATTGCCGTTTATCATGTGTATCATAGCAAAACATGGTGGTTACAATACTTCCTCGTCATCTTGTGTTCCTCTCCTCTCCTCGCGCCAGCCGTCTCCCTTTTCCCCGCCTGTCATGTTCCTCCCGCCGCCCTCCCACTCCTACATGACCCCCCTGGACGTCTGCTCCGTGGAGGCTGCCGTGGAGGCCGATGAGGATGGGGGTGCGAGCAGGGACGTCTTGTCAGGGGGGGAGGACTGGAAGCTGGGAAGGGGCGGCTACCCGGTGCGGCGACAGGTGTACGTGTTCCTGTGGGGGTCCTCCATGGGTCCCGGTGACGTGTGGGGGCGGTGGGTGACGCGGCTGCCGAAGGTGACGGTGAACCTCCTTGATGTGCCCAGGGTAAGGAGACAGGGGGTGGGGGAGAGAGAGGAAGGGGTAAGAGGAAGGGTAAGGGACAGAAGGGACTGGGTGTAAGTAAGCAAGAAAAGGAAAAGGGAAGGGATAAGGGACAGGGGGATGAAGGTAAGGGAAAAGGGAAAGAGGCAAAGGGTAGCAAGGATTGTGTGTAAGTAGGCAGGCAAAGAGTATGGTAAGGGTAAGGGTGGGAACAAGTGGATGGAAGTAAAAGGAATTGGGATTGGGTTTGATTGGGCAGGTAAAGGCAAGGAAGAGCGTTAAGAGATAGGGGAAGGAAAGAGTGCATTGGGTAAGGAAGGGGGTAGAGAGTAGGAAGGTGGGCAAGAGGAGCAGGGGAAGTGTGGTCAAAGGGCATGGACCAGGGGGGGGACGCAGAGGTCACAGAGCACTGGATAAGAGCTTGGAGGCAGAGGTTGACAGTGTATTGGTAGTGAGAGTTGAGAATTGCTGAGGCGTGGAGACGAGGTGGTGCTGAAAACAGTGACGGGTGGAGGTGATGGAGGTGAATATGGATTTTGGATAATGATTTTTTTTATATGTATTAGCTATAAGACACTAGACACACGGCAGACTTTAATTGGTAGTGGTGACAGTGGTAATAGAGGTGGTGAATATAGTGTTTATCGCGGAGTAAAAAGTGTTAGTGGTGATGGTGATGGAAGAGGATTAAGTTTTGGTGGTGGTGGTGGTGTTGGTAGTTGCTTAGTTGGTGATTGGTGTATGAGGTGGTAATGGTGCTGGTGATGATGGCAAAGGTGCTGGTGATGGTGCACTAAGGAGGAGGAGAAAGAAGAGAAGGAGGAAGATGATGATGAGGAGGAGGAGTATTTAGGGGTGGTGGTGGTGGTGATGATGGTGGTAGTTGCTTAGGTAATGATTGGTGTATGAGGTGGTAATGGTGCTGGTGATAAGGAGGAGGAGAAAGACGAGAAGATGATGATGATGAGGAGGAGTATTTAGGGGTGGTGGTGGTGGTGGTGATGGTGGTAGTTGCTTAGGTAATGATTGGTGTATGAGGTGGTAATGGTACTGGTGATAAGGAGGAGGAGAAAGACGAGAAGAAGGAAGATGATGATGATGAGGAGGAGTATTTAGGGGTGATGTGGGTGTTGGTGATAGGTGGCAGTGGTGGTGTAGGTGGTGGTGGTGGTGGTGGTCCTTGTTGATGGAGAGCAGCGCTTGATATGACTTGAGCCTCGCCTTGCCTCGCCTCGCCTCCAGACGGTGAGCAGGACGCCCATTAAAGGCCTGGCCAAGCTTATCGGGTGGACCACTTACCCGGAGTGGATGACGTGGATGGCGGCGCGGGTGGCACTGCTGTGGGCGGCGGGAGGCGTGGTGCTGCCTCTGGGGATGGTGCCGACCCGCCCCCTGTGGCTGGAAACAAGACCCCGGGTGCTCCTGGCGGCGAAGGAGGAAGACGGGGTTAACTCTGTGGTGCTAGGAGCGTCGCGGCACCACCCCGTCCTGGCCGCCGCCGCGAGACTCCTGGTAGGTCCTTCTCGTTGGCCCGAAGACGAGTAGGTGTTGGTTGTTCTTGAGTTTTTGAGTTCTTTAGTAAGGTGAGGAGTCCGGAATTAGAGTGAAGTCGAAGCAAATTTATTGATCGAAGTCACACAAGTTAAGAGGGAGTGGCCACCATGATCCTTAGTGCCTGGCGCGCCTAAGACCAGTGGGTTAGCCTAAAGGTGTGTACTGACAACTTAAAGAGTTCGTAATCAATATGAATAAGTCAAGGTTAACTGACTGATCAAAATCTCAGAAGGCCTGAAGGAGTGGCCACGCCATGAGAGATAGTCATTAGTTTTTTTACGTGTTTCTTTTAAGTGGGTTAAGTTCAGGTGTGTATTTTCAAGGTGAAGCTCGTAATCATCGAATAATCTGGAGCTGAGGAAGGTAATCATTAGTTCTTGGCGCGATGAACACTGATAGCATTTAGAGCACCCGCCAGCCTGTTAGCGGTCAGGTGTGAATGTGCTACAGCAGACCTGATGGATAACCTGCTGTCTGGTGGAGCTGGGTAGCAGGTGGGAAGCGAGGCGTCACTGTTTATATACAACACCTCAGCCTCACTAATGCCCACACGCTCTCAGTGCCTTAAAGGGACGACCCATTAACTTAACCTCCGATACGATAAGATACAGCCGACAGTGACGCTCCCTCACACCCTCAGGAGGCCGGCGCGGAGGGCAAGACTCCTGGCTACCTTACAAACGCTGATGAGCTACTGACGGAGGCGGTGAAAGCGGCGTGTGGCGTGAAGACCATAGACAACCTTCCTTCGGCCAACTGCACCACCACCACCGTCCTAGCGCCCGGCGAGGTGCTTGACATGGCGTCCACCGAGGTAACTGTCCTCTCACCCTATTCAAGTCCTCAATTAGATTAAGACAATGCGCTATAGTGATGCAGCAGCTGAAGAAAAGGGAAGGGATAGGCAAGTTAAGAGTAGTAATAATGGTGGTAGCTTCAGACAAGGAGAAGAAGGGATAGATGAAGATGATGAGGGGTTTCCGGCAGAGGCTGTTGTAGTAATGTTGGGATAGCTACGGGCAAAGACAGATTGAGGAAGCTAGAGAAGGTTGAGGAGTTTGAGATAACAGTGGAAGAGGCACCAACAACAGGCAAGCAGAGATAGAAGAAGAGGTATAGGAAAAAGAGGAGGAGTTAGTGTGTATCAGGCAGCCATGCTCTTACCTCCGACTCTACGTTTTGATAGGAAGGGGAGCCGGAAGTTGAGTAGGCAGTGGAGGACGAGTGGCTATTTATTTTGGTAGGGGCTATACGGGCAAGCAAAGATAGGAGGAGGAGGAGGCGGAGGAGGAGGAGCATTAGGCAGCCATGACCTTCCCCCGATGCTACGCCGCGATAAGAGGATGCCGTCTCATCCCACTCAGCAGTCTTATCCTCCCCGCCAGCCAACACACAAAGTGGCATCCATTAGACAGCCCGCCTCACACGCGCTGCTCTCCTCGCCGCGCTCACCAAAACGACCTATATTTTCTTAGCGTCTCCATTATTCGGGGATACGGTGTGTGAGAAGCCAGAGCAGGAGGAGGAGGAGGAGGAGGAGGAGGAGGTAGAGATGTGATATATTGTGCTTATTTGAAGATAGGTGCAACGCTGAGAAAGACAAGGAGAGAGAGACAGAGGAATAGAGAGAGAGAGAGCACCCTGGCACTATCTAACCCCCTCGCTCCCTCACCCAGGACGTGCGGGAGGCGGAGGGAGCCAGTCTTCTCAGTGCCACAGGGGACCCAGATCACCTCCTGCACCTGCCTAACGCCCAATACCTGTTCCTCTCGTACCAGCTCGCCAGGTACTGCCCCAAAACGGCCCTCCAGCTTGATGCCATGTACCGCAACTCCCTGTAAAGATAGCGAGAGAGAGAGAGAGAGAGAGAGAGAGAGAGAGAGAGAGAGAGAGAGAGAGAGAGAGAGAGAGAGAGAGAGAGAGAGAGAGAGAGAGAGAGAGAGAGAGAGAGAGAGAGAGAGAGAGAGAGAGTTATATAAGTGGTGTGGAGAGTACATAATTTACAGGTAGTGGAGTCGGCAATGGTCTGTGACGAGGTTATCTGAGAGGAATATAAAAGTGTTCTTTGAAGTAGCACAGGTGGGAACAGGCGGAACAAGGGACGAGAGGCGGGGAGCTAAATGGAAGGATGAGAAGATAAAATAAAAGAAAGAGTGATGGGGAGGAAGAGAGAGAAAGAAAGAGGGAGTGGGGGAGAAGGTGTGGAAGAGAGAAGTGGGTGGAACCGTAGATAGGAAAGTGGTAATATGTAGATAAGAAAAAAGAAAAGATGATGATAAAAATGATGAGGTTGATAGAATAATAGATAAAAATAGTAATAACGATAGAGTATATAATAATGAAAGACAAGGCAATGGAGTTAATATCATAAAGAAATAATAATAAAATGTATGATAGTGTAGACAAACTAATAGGAGAGAGAGAGAGAGAGAGAGAGAGAGAGAGAGAGAGAGAGAGAGAGAGAGAGAGAGAGAGAGAGAGAGAGAGAGAGAGAGAGAGAGAGAGAGAGAGAGAGAGAGAGAGAGAGAGAGAGAGAGAGAGAGAGAGAGAGAGAGAGAGAGAGAGAGAGAGAGAGTATTACTTTTTATCATTATTACTCTTGATATTTTAACTTATTATTAAAGGATCAATATTATTATACTCCACTACGTTTATGAGGGAATATAAATGTGTGTGTGTGTGTGTGTGTGTGTGTGTGTGTGTGTGTGTGTGTGTGTGTGTGTGTGTGTGTATGTGTAACCAGTTTTTACATTGTTTATTTGTTGTTTACGTGGATGACGTATCTTGATCTTTCCGTAATTAGGTGTTGCTTATCGCCAGGTAAATCTCCAGGTGGCTTAACAAGGTGCATTCATTACCTGTGGGGGTAACGCGGCACAATGTTATTCTCTCACCTGTAATGTTGTGTATTTTCATATGCAGTTAACCGTAATCTCGTCCCCATCTCAAAATGTGGTTTAGCTCAGCGGAATTCGTATTTAGATTCCAACGATAACTTTCTGATGGCGAATAATGGTCTGTGAGAATACGCAATACACGATGATATGAAAGAAACTCTGATATTGTTTAGACAGACTAACCCGAAATTGACCTTTCTTTCGGCCACTCCTATGCACTCTTTTTAGGAGCAGTGAGTAGCAGGCTTTTTTTTCATTATTATTTTCTTTTTTGATGCCTTTGAACTGTCTCCTTTGCTGTAAAAAAAAAACTTCCTTGTATGAACTTCAGTTAAATAAAATAGAAGAATGACGTATATAAAAGCCTTGACTTGAAAAATGACCGTGAAAAAATGAGGTGCAAAATAGATTCCTGAAGACCACCTACTGAAGAACTCACTCTTATGACTGTCTGTTGGATACATATTTAAGTAAAACCAAAACTTACTCTGCGAAATACCAGTAATTATGATGAAAAATTAAAAGAAAAATGAAAAAAATGTCTCCTTAATAACAAAAGCTCTTCAAAACACCCCGACAAGACTCCATTTCGGGCACTAATTTAAGGTGAAACAGGTGTGTCGCCGGTCATTCCAGGTGCGCTCGGGGGGGCGGCAACACCTGGGGGACACCTGCCGGGGCGCTGAGGGGCAGGTGAGCTTAATTGAACTCCTAAGGTGGTGGTCCCGCCGACGAGGCTCCCGAGGCCATGAATATGATTACCTGCCTGATCATCTGGAGCTAATTAGAGGGCGATTAGCGATCTTGGCTCCTGAATACCCGCTGCATAAGGCCTCTTTTATGATCCCCCGTACTTGCTTAATTAGCGCCTCTGAAATATGATACGTCGTGGTGTGGGAAGGTGGAAGGGAGCGGAGGAGGAGGAGGAGGAGGAGGGGGTGGAGGAGCAGGGGGAGATTGGAGTAGGAGGAGGAGGAGGAGGAGGAGGAATAGGAGGAAGGAGGGTTGAGGTAAGGGGGTGTAGAAGAGGAAGAGGAGGAGAGGTAGGGGGGTCGGGGTAGGAGGAGGAGGAGGAGAGGTATTGGTAAGGTAGGATGAGGAGGAGGAATAGGAGGAGGAAGGGGGGTGTAGGTAGGGGGATGTAGAGGAGGAGGAAGGGGAGGCAGAAGTGATGAGGTAGGGGAAGGAGGAGATGACATGGAGGCGGCAAGGAACAGGAATAATAAGAGGAGGAAGGGAGAAGAAGAAGGAGGAGGAGGAGGAGGAGGAGGAAGAAAACCGGTAAGAGAAGGAGGAAGATCAGTACAGACGAAGAAGACGAAGAAGAAGAAAAGAAAAAGGAATATGAAGATGAAAAGAAAAAAAAAACGAACAAGAACACAAGTATGAAGACCAAGACCACCACCAGGAGAAAATATTAAGAGGAAGCAGGAGGGGGTTGGGAAGGGGGGGCGAGGGGGGGGGCATTGACCAGCGAAGGGGGGGGATGTAATATTCGTGTGGTGTTGTTGACGCTGCTGCTCGGCGGTGTTGTGCAGATGTTGGTGGGGGTGTTGGGGAGGGGGCGGGGAGGGTAGCGGAGGGGGCAGAAAGGGATAGGAAGGCTGATGAAGGCGATAGGGGGCCGGGGAGGGGATAGGAACGGATGGGAGAGATGAGAAAGGCATAGGAAGGACGGGGAGGGAACTTAGGATTTAGGAAGAGGAAGAGGAGGATAGGAAAGGGATGGGAGGGGAAGGAAAGAGTTAGGAAGAGCTGGAAGAGGAATGGGATGTGTGGGGAAGGGGCAGGAGGAGATAGTAAGAAAGGGGAATGAAGGGGAGGGGATAGAAGGGACGCGGACTGGCATACTTTAGGAATGAGGAGGGCATGGAAACAAAAATGAACAGGAGAAAGAAGGATTTATAAAGGAAGAAGAGAACAAGGAGTCGGGAGGAGGAAGGAGAGAAGGAGAAAGGGGAGAGGAGAGTAGTGTATGGGCTGGGAAGGGCTAGAACTATAAGGGTCTTAGAAGGGGAAGCAAGGGATGGAAGTGGTGAGAAGGGGCTAGGAAGGGAGAGAAGGGGCATGGAAGGAGTTAGGAATAGGGAGGAGGAGAGGGGAGAAGGGACTGGGAAGGGAGGGGAAGGGACCAGTGTGTGTTATTGCTTAGGAATGAGAGTTGGTGGTGGTGAGGCTGTGGTGGTGGTGGTGGAGGTGGTGGTGGAGATAGAGTGGTGCGTCTAATGATTCAGAGATGGTGGTGGTGGTGTGTGTGGTTGGTGGTGGGTTGTGTATGATATTGCGTTAGTTTATGGTGTGTGTGTGTGTGTGTGTGTGTGTGTGTGTGTGTGTGTGTGTGTGTGTGCTACAACATCAATAACTACTACTACTACTACTATTGTTACTACTGTTCGTCTTATGCTGCTACTAAATCCTTGGTTGGTAATACTGGCGAGCGTGGTATTGTGTATTTAACCTTGTCTTTGTCTACTACTACTACTACTACTACTACTACTACTACTACTACTACTCGCTTCCACTCCTGTTGCTTATGCTGCTACCTGCCCCCATTGTTGTTGCTGTTGTTGTTGTTGCTGTTGTTATTCCCGCCACTATTAACTATTACATCTGATTACTGAATAACGGATGAATGATTTTCCATTAAACTTTCTCGCATACTCTGTTATCTATCGCCTGATGACTGCATGGTGTCCGCTGGCCCGGCGAGGGGGGGTGGGGGGGTGGGGGGGGGCTAGAGAGAGAGAGAGAGAGAGAGAGAGGAGAGGAGAGAGGAGAGAGAGAGAGGAGAGGAGGAGAGAGAGAGAGAGAGAGAGAGAGAGAGGAGAGGAGAGAGAGAGAGAGAGAGAGAGAGAGAGAGAGAGAGAGAGAGAGAGAGAGAGAGAGAGAGAGAGAGAGAGAGAGAGAGAGATGAAAAATTCTGCAAGCCCTGGATTTTTTCAATTAGGGGACATTTAATATCCTCACAAAATTCCCATTTCGCGCATATTATTCAGAGCAAGTTGCGTGAACGGATCGATAATGGAACAAAAAACTTTGGCGAATTTTCCAATGAAGGCTCGCGGGAGTGATTTATCCGACTGACTTTTGCACTAATTGCTTCAACGTAAGTAAATGACGCAACTAAAATGTAAGGAATGAATGGTAAAGACATTGATGAGTTTACTGTATCTTTTTCGTCCTTTGTCAAAACTACATGATGGTCCGGGGTTTGTGTTGTTTTCATATGCTCTGGTATTTAAAAGAGGATTCGTGAAGGCAGTTGGCATTACAAATTTTGATAGTTTGTACTGTGTTGTGCTGTGCTGTGCTGTGCGTATGTGTGTGTGTGTGTGTACAGGTATTCTAGAAAGTTTACGAAACCTCTCCTCTAAAAACAGTGAGGCTCTATGAAAATGTCTTAAAACAAGCATCATTACCAGCCAAAAAAATCCAGAATCTCGTTTTCCGCTCCTTCTCTTGTTTTATCGTTTGGTTTATGATCGATGATATAGGCGGAATTGCATGTGGATCGTTCACCTCATTAACTCACCCAAAAAATGTGAAAACGTCCCAAAATATAAGAAAACGTGCCATCAAGTAGAGTCTAGAATATCTTTTATAGTCCATTTTCTCACATTATTCTTCATTCCTTGGTCAATAACGTTTTTATACAGAACTTCGTATTGATCATTCGTCTCCTACATTGAAAGGAGTATTATGAAATGTACTAAGAATATAAAGAACTTTTAGTCTTTCATCTCTTTTTATTTCGCATTGTCTCCTTTGCTCCGCTCACTCGGATCGATACTCTGTCCGGGAAGTGAATTAAATGGATGCTTGGACTTTGTATTAACGCAAGATTATAAAAGCTGATCAAAGGACGCACAAGTTTAGCATACAGTTTTTTTCTTCTATTCCATTGTTCATTCTATGGTTATTAACTTCGTATGGAAATGGAACAAGTTATAGTCTACGATTTATTTTTCGCTCATTCTCTTATTCAATCGAACATTCTGTGGTTCTTACTTTCGTATGGAACAGGAACAAAGTTTAGTCTACGATCTCATTTTATTCACTCATTCTCCTATGCCATCGTTCTTTCTGTGGTTGTTAACTGCGTATAGAACTGTTTTTATTTTATTTTATTTTGCTCATTCTCTTATTCCACCGAACATTCTGTGGTTCTATTCTCCTATGCCATCGTTCTTTCATTCTCTTATTGCATCGAACATTCCGTGGTTCTTACTTTCGTATGGAACAGGAACAAAGTTAAGTCTACGATCTCATTTTATTCTCTCATTCTCCTATGCCATCGTTCTTTCTGTGGTTGTTGACTGCTTATAGAACTGGTTTTATTTTGCTCATTCTCTTATTCCATCGTTCAATCTATGGTTCTTAATTCCGCACGGCCCTGGACCCCTCGCCTCTGTATCCCGCCAGACGCCAGGACCCGCGGACCCGCCTCATCTTCGTCCCGGGAAATGGAGTTCCTTCCACTCAGCCAACTTTCACCTCTCTCTGCCTTTAATTAGATTTAGATTGTCCACTAACGAATTTTTAAACCTACTCTCCAGACTCATTAGTATCCTTATCATCTTATCATTAACTTTATAATTACCCTCATCATTAATACTATTTTTCAGGCAGGCAGAGGCAAACAGGCATGGAGGAGGGTGTCGGAAGGGGACTGGTACATCATCACCACCACCACCACCACCATCACCATCATCACCATCATCTTCACCATCACCATCATCATTATCATTATTGTTATCACTAGTATCAAGGCGTTGGTCTCTTTATTTCTTCTTTATCTTGCTCTTCTTTTATTCTTTAGCCTCCTCCTCCTCCTCCTCTTCGTTAATATGATGCAGCGTTAAGAGAATAATATTTCGTGCTTAAAGTGAAGACGCGTTCTGATAGCCGACGGAAGTTTAATTTCATCATGTTTTGTGTGAATATCCACCGCCCCTTCACTTGCCTCATGCATATCCTCTCTCTCTCTCTCTCTCTCTCTCTCTCTCTCTCTCCAACACCATTACCACCGCCGCCAGTGCTGCCAACGCCCGCCGCCGCAGCCTTCCCAGCAGCAGTATTACCAACCAGTTAATCAGAGGACGCTGAGCTGCTCCCGCTGTTTTAATCAAAGTTCCCGTATTTCCACACCCTCCTCAGCATTACCAACCACCCACGTCTGCAACTCTTCTCACCAGTGTGTTGGGGACGGCCGCTGCCCTTCCCTTCCTTCCGCCTTATCGATGACACGAGCAAAGTTTTCGATATACGTGTTTTCAAAGAACCTCAATCTGGGAGGGGCGGTTTAGCGGGTCTCGCAGCGCCCCAGGCCAGCGTGACACCCCCCGCCGCCACGTCTCCTCGCCCTTGGTAACGCTGCCGCCCACTAATCTTACTGTAGGCGAAGTTTTGGGTGTATCCTAACAGGGCCCGAGTAACCTAGCAGTTGTGGCAAGACAGTGCCAGGCGGACCTCTCCTCTAAGGCCGCGTTATCGTGCCTTGGAATAGGATTTTTACCCCAAACATCGATGCTCCTTTCTTTTCTTGCACCTTCGTCCCCCCTCCCTCGTCCTGGAGATTTCGAGGTGACCATTTTTGTAAGGATAAGTATGGGGCCACTGGAAGATGGGAAAGGGTGAAGAGGGCCATTCGGAGCCTCTCGGATTGGAATGAGGACGGAGACGCCTCGACACACACAGGAAATTGGAAACAAGACTCTTCAGAAAGGTAATTTAAAGAGATAATGGAAGATAAAAAGTGATAGATATATTCTCCCATTCCGTACGTGTTGTGTGCGATTCTGAGCTTTTGTTTAGAGCCAATTGCTTCATGAAATCGCGTCGCTGATAGAGTAAACTGCCTACTCTCACCTACCTCCTGTTTTCTTTAAGGTTCATTGTCCGTGTTTACTTGCAGTTGTTTCATCTCAACCGCGTAGCTCAATGAGTATATTAAAAGCGAATATATTTTGCTTTCTTTACCCTGACGAATCCTTTAAACAAATCTCCGGGTATAATCTATTCAAGGCCTCTTCTTTTGCTGTCTTGGTAACACGCTTCATTGCATAAGGAATGTATTTTTGTAGATCTGCGCTTGTGTCTTAACTCTAAGGCAGCTACAAGAAGAAGGTCCCGGTATAGCAAAGGTCCTAGACTCCTGCCTTTCCAATCTTAGTTACATGGTTCATTGCTATCTCCAAATCCGCTGAAGGAGCATATGTAGAAGCTATGTTACAGTTTCCTTTGCCCTGACGAAGCTGCAAGATGGCCACGGTATAGCTAAAGTCCCAGAGTCTTTCTTAGCAGTTTTAGTTCATTTCCTCTGAGTGTTGGGATGATAGCCTTTGCAATGGCCTCCCCTTTGTGTTCTATTTTTTGTCCATTCCTGAGTGGTTGGTTTGCTGACTTACTTCATTGTTATTCCTGAAACCTGGGGCGCTGGAGGGCAGATCCGAGTAGCCAGGGAGAGATGAGAGTGGCACCTCGTCCAGGGCGCAGAGGGAAGCCCGGGGGAGGTCATCTTGTAAACATTGGCGTGGCTCTCCTGATGATTCCTGGCGAGTGAGAGCGGGAAAAAAATCCCCTAGAAAAAAAAAAAAAACATTATCCTTTGTCTTGGTGATGTAAATGAATTGGCTGAGTTTTATACTAGTTCTATTTTCTGTTTTCGTTTTGGTAATTCTTGGGGCTGTTTTTTTTTACGTAGTGACTTGTGTGTGGGATGAAAAGTGGTATTAAAAAAAGTCATATCCTTTGTTTCGTTGATGTAAGAGAGTGGCCTTGAGTTATGATTGTCTGTTAAATTGGTTCTGTTCGGTCCAGTGGTTTCATTGATATCATATATTTCGTGTTGTTTGTCCCGTGGTTGTTGGGCTTAAGAACATGAAAGGAAACTAAAAAATATTTGTTTCCTCTTCCTTGGTTATGATTCTACCTCAAAATTATTGTGTTTTCTGGTCTGGTTTTAGTAAAAGTAAAATTGGAGGCATACGATATAGCTGCGCGTGACCTCAGTGCTTATCTCCGTCACATTATTGATTATCCTTACTAGTGGTGGTTGTGTGAGTGACTGAAGGTAAAGGTTGTATAGGTAACAGGTGTGTGACGCAGGTGTAACGCTGAGATAAAGAGCCTTTCATCACATCCTCCTCGAAGCTCTTGCACCCATAATGTTTCCCGCCGTCAGTGATCAGTCTGCTGCCTGCCCAGATTACACTATTTTTTTATTCATATCTTTTGTTCCGAAGCTGCCTCAGATCGCTATTTTTTTCGTGTATTTGTGTCCGTCGCTTTGATTCTCGATTTGTTGTTATCGTTCAGACTCATGATGGCGTAACGAAGGTGCTTCAGAGGAAGTTATGAGCTCTTGTAGCGGTGAGGGTCTGACGCACACACACACACACACACACACACACACACACACACACACACACACACACACACACACACACACACACACACACACGAGAGAGCGCGCACACACACTATCTATATATCTATCTATTCATCTCTGTGTATGTATGTATCTATCTCTCCACCTCTCTGCCTACCTATATTTTATTTCAAAAGATTGTTTATCCATACAGGTACAACTTTCAAAATTCTTTAGAAAGTGCACCAAAGAAAACGATGTTTGGGCAGAATATTAAAGGCACCCCGGCGCCGCCACCGGCCGGCCCCAGTTTGACCAATATTACATTGTGTCCGTCCCGCTGATTCTAATCAAACTTTCCCCATTTTCCATTATGCGCGCCTGGTGTGAGGATAATGAAAACGGGAGCGAGAGGCAGCGAAAACGATTCTTTATGCTCAGTGACAAGTGGCGGGAGGCGAGGGGACGATGAGAGGGAAATGAGGAGGGGAAATTATAAGGCACGGGAGACAATAAGGACCCGCGGCACACCACCTTGATCGTAATTGGCTTCGTGGGCCGCGGTAACGAAGTCTGGCGGCGGCGCAGCGGAGGCGCCGGCGGCGACGGTGACACTTTCACACCCTCACACCCTTCACGACGGCACGCCCACACGCTTGCACAACCTCACACTCACACCCTCACGCCGTCACCTCACACTCACACTCTCCCGCTACGCGCCGTGCTCCGCCCGTACCTCCGGCAGGTGCGACAGCCTCCCACCTCAACCAGATTTGAGGTGATTTACTATATTACTCCCGGAAAGTTATTCCTTTTCCATTAATCAGACGGATACTCAGCGGCGCCCCGCGGGAGACCCAAGATGACCCGCCGCCGTGATCACTCGCTGCCGTCGGCGGGAGACGCTGACGGAGGCGCGGTGGAAGCGGCGCAGCCAGAGGGGGGAGGGGGGAGCGTGATTTATACAGGTGACATAAATTAACCATGTGAATTATATTAAATTTATTGAAAATTGGAGATGTAACTCACCCGAGCTGGAGACATTATCACCGGGAGTTCATTTCGGCGCCGCCGCCACCACCGCCGCCACCTGTGCTGCCGGACCCTGCGGGAGGAGGGCGATGGAGTGGGGACATGGATGTTGGCGTTGGCGTGAGTGTGGGTGTGGGTGTGGGTGTGGGCGTGGACGTGGATGTGGGTGTGAACGTGGATGTATGTTACGTAACTATGCTACACAATTTTGCTTATTCTTTCTCACGCGTGTTCAGGTTCTCCCGCTCAGGGCGCGCCATTGTCACACATACGCGTCCTATTTTTTCACAAGCTTCTCAGGAATCTCCATTTTTAACACGAACATTCGCGGCGGTGGGAGCGGCGGGCGCGGGGCGGCAGGTGGACGGGCGGGGCGCGGCACCTGCCGGAGCACACCTGGCACGCCTCACCTGCACGGGGCGGGGAATCAGGTCATAAAGAATTAAGGGTCGGCGTCTCCCGCGTGTCGTGAACAGCGGCGGCGAGGCGGCCAGCGACGGGCGGCGCCTCATAAAACTCACTCCTGCCCGAAAAGTGAGAGAAAACGTGGCATCGACTGACTACGAGATGAGGGGCGGCGGGCCTTAAGGGCAGCGGGGAGGGGCGAGTCCTAAGAAACACGCTATATAACTTTTTAACATGCAGACGCACACATTTTTCCCGGCGAGTATGTGGGTGTAGAGAGCGGCGACCCGGCGGGAAGGGGAGAGCGAGGGAGAGATCAATGGCGTTACGAGATGCTGCAGATGTTGTTCCGAGCATGCAATATTTAACAAGAGTGAGGGGCTGTCATGGGGCGTTTGCTGGGCCTTCTTGCTACTGGCTGCCTCTCCTCTTCCTCGTGTCCTGCCGCTCCTGCTGTGTCTACCTCGCCTTCTTCAGGTAAAGTTTCTTCGGTTGCCTTGCTCATCCTCCACCTTCTCTAGTTCTGCCTCTCTTGCTTTGCCTGCCTCGTCTTCCTTGCCTGTCTCACCTACTCTTCCTCCTTCTCTTGTGTACACCCCTGTTTCTAGTCGGCGTCGGAGGTCGAGGAGGAGGAGGAAGAGGAAGAGGAAGAGGAGGCGGAGGCGGCCGGGTGGTAGTGATGGTGGTGGTGGTGTGATATTTTGTGAGTGTGTGTGTGTTGTGCGGCCGGAGTGGTCTGGCTAAGTGGAAGCTTCTGTTTAGGATGCTTGTAGGAGGAGGACGGCGCGAGCATCAGGAATGGGCTGCGGCGTATGCAAACACAAGCAAATTTCACCCGGAAAATATCGCTCACTTCCGCCTGCCTGCATGCGCGTCTTCATAATGTTTCGTCTCATTTGCAGCGACCACGACCACGGGAAGGGAGAGTAAAGAACGACGCCCTCTGTTGTGTTTCCTAATCTATTCCTTCTTCACAGTGGTCCATTCTGCCGCGACCACGACCACGGGAAGGGAGACTAAAGAACGACTCCCTTTGTTGTGTTTCCTAATCTATTCCTTCTTCACAGTGGTCCATTCTGCTACGACCCCGACCACGAGAAGGGAGACTAAAGAACGACTCCCTTTCTTGTGTTTCCTAATCTATTCCTTCTTCACAGTGGTCCATTCTGCCGCGACCACGACCACGGAAAGGGAGACTAAAGAACGACTCCCTTTCCTGTGTTTCCTTTGCTTTACCTTCGCAGATGTCCTTTCTGTTGCGACTACGACCAAGACCACGAATAAAGGAAGCAAAGAAAGACCTATTGTGTGTCCCTCTTCCTTACGTCCATCCCGTTTACGCCTTCAGAAGCAGTTGAGTGAGATATGACTAACTCTTTCTTGTACTTCGTATCTCAAAACCATCTTCCCCAAATCCATATTAAGGGAAAAGAAAAGGTTACGAGATTATAATATACAGAGAAGGCTTAGAAATAACGGTACCCTCCTTGTATCTATTATTTCTTACCTCCATTCCTTAGCATTCCTTTAGAGAGGGAGAGAGAGAGAGAGAGAGGAAAGAAAGAGAGGGATCACACGAGTCAGCCATAGGAAAAGTAGGTAACGGTAGAGAGAGAGAGAGAGAGAGAGAGAGAGAGAGAGAGAGAGAGAGAGAGAGAGAGAGAGAGAGAGAGAGAGAGAGAGAGAGTCACGTGAGTCTCTAGATGGCTTTCCCCCCCTCTGTCCCCCTTCTCTCCCTCCCTATATCCCTTACCAGACCAATCTTCCTTCAATGCGGACTTTTCACGTAATTGGTTTCACAGGCGACGGTTGGGAGGAGCAGGAGCAGCACACACACACACACACACACACACACACACACAGACACACACACACACACACACACACACATACGAACACACGCTTATGATTACTTACGCTGGTCTATTTCACGTGTGGTCAGTCAAGCGGCGGGCAGGTCAATTCCACGTCTCACTACCTAGTTTTTGTCTCTCTCTCTCTCTCTCTCTCTCTCTCTCTCTCTCTCTCTCTCTCTCTCTCTCTCTCTCTCACACACACACACACACACACACACACACACACACACACACACACACACACACACACACACACACACACACACACACAAACCCACACACCATTCCGCACACGCCTGGCCCCCCTAAATAAAGAAACAGGCAGTAACTCTCCACTTGGGCCGCCTCAAAAGGCTTACATTTTTGCCGCAATTTCGCGGTGTCTCAAGGGCGACTCGAGCTACATTTGTTAGATTAAATTCAATCTATCTGAATAACATCTCTCTCCTACCTAATCAATCTTTCATGCTTATGGGGGCGCGCCAAGCCATTCCGGAACCTACACGCCCCCTGCGGAGAGTCCAGTTTCCCCTGCCCCGCGGATATTGACTCCCGCTCACATGCTAGTAATCTTCGTCAATGCAATAAAGTTAACAAGTGAAATTGAGAATATTGGAAATTATGTCCCGTCTGGAACGATATATTGATGGTTCGGAGGATTTACGAGACTCAGATCAGGAGATGGTATAAAAAGGGAGGGATGTGGACCAGGTGAGAAGGAGGAGGAGACTCAAGTGTGGAGGAAGAGGAGGAGGAGGAGGAGTTGGAAAGGAAAAGGAAGGCTTGGAGGTGGCGGACAGAGGGAAAAGGTGGACGAGGAGTAAGAAAGAGACGAGAACCAGATTGAAAACAAGGAAGAGGAATAGAAAAAAGGCAAAGAGAAGAATGATGAGGGTGAGAGGAACGGAAAGAAGAGTATGAAAAAGAAAAGGAAGATGACGTAGGAAAAGGCAAACAAAGAAAAAAAGCGGGAAGAATAACGAGGAACGGAAAGATGAGACCAAGAATGGAAACAAAGAATAGGAATAGAAGCTGAAGAAAAGAACGGCGGAGATGATGAGGAACGGAACTAAGAAAGAGAAAGAAAAGATCAGGGAGAAAGATAAGGCGATGGGAGAAAAGGAGGGTGACAAACAGAGTGAAGAGGAATAGGAAAAAGCAAACAGAAGAATATAAAGAATGATGAAAGGGAGAAAGATACAAAGGTGTGAAAAAAGGAGGATGAGAAAGAGTGAAGAAGAATCGGAAATGGCAGAGAAGAAGAGAAAGAATGATGAAGAACGGAAAGGAGAGAAGAGAGACCAAATGAACGCCGAGAACGAGAACGAGGAGGCCGAGGAGGAGGCAGAGGAAGAGCAGGGAAAGAAAAAAATTATAGGCTTGTATCTCCAGTAAAAGGAAAATATTGTGTACTCTTCCTCTCTCTCTCTTGATGGCTGCCAGAAAGTTTATTTGCGGGTCATGGGCTATTTTTTATTTATTTTCGTTCATCTGTTATTTTGTTTTAGAAGCTTAATTCGCCCCCTTGTTATCTTTTGTGCCAGAGTTAGCGAGTTTTGAGAGAGAGAGAGAGAGAGAGAGAGAGAGAGAGAGAGAGAGAGAGAGAGAGAGAGAGAGAGAGAGAGAGACTATTGACCCATCATGATAATTATAATCAGCCCAAACTTCGACTTTTCAACCAAATACAAAAATAAAGACAACTCACAACCCAGTTCTTTTACTTCCTGATACAACTTTTCTTCCTTACATAAAAAAAAACCCCAGACACAAGAAGCTTTCGTACACCCTCCCAAACAATGTTATAAATAAAAGCTAATTGCACAGTAGGAAACGAATTATCTACAGCGAACCAGATTGCGGGAGATAAATACGAATAACAGAGAGAGGTAAAAATAGCAAGCCGTAAAAAACACCTGGGATACCTAGACACTCTTGATCACAGGTAAGGAAAGGTAGGCAGTCAGGTAATTGGATCCGTGCTATATATGGGTAAGCAGATACCTTGTAGGGAGGGTTAGGGAGGGATTATAAAGGAGGTGGAGATTGATGTTTTAATGATGATACATATTTGGGATTCTATAGGAAGTGAAAGGACGATGAGTAAAATGGATGAGGTATAAATAGATTGAGAGAAAGATGAAAGGTGAGGGGGTTGGAGAGAGAGAGAGAGAGAGAGAGACGCTGAAAGTAGAGGAATAGAGATAAGTTAGATAAATGAGAAATAAGAGAAAGATGCTAAAAGAAGTGAAATAGATAAAAATAGATAGAAGAGAGAGAGAGAGAGAGAGAGAGAGAGAGAGAGAGAGAGAGAGAGAGAGAGAGAGAGAGAGAGAGACGCATCCCTATAACTATATACAATTTTTTCCTAGCTACTCTTTGGGCCCCGTCGCGGTTATTGAATGCGAGTTTGTGGCCGCGATGACTACAAAAACAATACCACCTGCGTAAATAATCGATGCTGTTGGATAAAACTTGGATAATACTACACGCTGATATCTGAAAAATGGAGAAGGGTATTTTTTTCCACCCTCCTCTTTTTTTTTTTGTATTCTTCATTCTTTTTTTTTTGCGTGTGCTGAGGTTGGGAAGGATTGCATGCACTGATTGGGCGGCGCGTCGTCCCTGCAGGCGCCTGAGGAAGGGAATCAGTGGGTGGATATTGGCTTGTATTGGTACACTTGGTGGGAAGGCCGGTTTTTGGCTCCTCTTCCTTTTTTTTTCTTTTTTTTTTTAGTTTTAGAGAGAACTGATTTGAATGTTATGTTGATGTAATTTTAATGTTTTTTTTTTTTTTTTGCTTATCTCCCCTTTTGTTTATCTCTGCTTTATAATGCGGATTTTATCCCCTTTTGTATTTTTCTATGTCTTAATGTTTTTTTTCATACTCTCTTTTAACCCCTTCACTGCGGATTTCCTACAAGAAGACATCACCAAGCTTCAGGAATGGAACAAAAAGTGGCTGCTACAATTCAATGAAAAAAAATGTAAATTCCTGCACCTTGGGAGGGAAAATCCAGCATACCACTGCCCACCACAGAGGCAGAGAAAGACCTGGGACTATATTTTACCAGGCTACCCGTGAAGACAAAATCCGTGCCAATCTCAGCAGACGGGTTAATGACTGTCTTTTTAGCTCTGCTGTTATTTTTTTGGTCTTTGAATGTATTTTGATTCTGTCATTTATCTGATCTTTCTGATGAACCTTTTTTATATTTTTTATTTAGTTTTCTTTGCTTCCTATTAAGTATTTTCTAATTTCCTTTTAGTTTTCTGTGCATTGCATTAGGTGTCCTTAACTCCGTTTCTAAAACTTTTTGGCTTTTTAATTGGTGTTTTTAGTTTCATATGTTTTTTTTTGCGCATTTTAATAGGTGTTTGCACGTCTTTTTTTCATTTTTTTGTGGATTCTAATGTTTTTTTTATCTTCTTTAGTTTTCTGTATTTTTTAATGTTTTTTTTATCTCTTCCATTAATTCTGTTTTTTTTTTGTGTGTGTGTATCTCTTTGTTAAGGTTTCCGTGCTCTCTAATGTGTATATCTCCATTTTTAGTTTTAAGCATAATATACCTCGTAATGTTTTTTGTCTCCTCTTTTAGTTTGTTTTTAGATTTGACAAGAAAAAAAATTATTGTGCGCAGACCTCAGACATCCGTAAAGGTTGATAATTTTTTTACCCCAAACACACACACGTACATATATTCCTGCCATACACACACACGTACATATATTCCTGCCATACACACACACACAGATTTCCCTTCCTCCATCCCACATACAAACACAAACATACTTCATGCACACGTATATTCCTCCCATATGCAAACATACTTTCCTTCCTCCATCTCCCTGCCCAACCCACCTCTACACACACACGCAAACAGGAGCTTCTATACGTAATCATTATCCTACAAGTCAATTCTTCGGGCGGTCCTTTTCGGCGGCCAGGAATCCCACGATGGTCTTCCGCCTCGTTTCATGCATTCAAGCGAGATTCGGATAGCGGGCGGCGGCGTCATATCTTCCCGCATCTCGCTCGCTAATCCACGTTTTGCCCTCACATATTTTACTGGGCCTCAATCGGGTCTTTTCCAGTTACCCTCGATAGCTGCCGTGCTCTATGAAGACATGTAGCGACACTCCCTTATTGGTCACTGCCTAAGGGTAACAAACTACCTTCACCTGTCACGGGAATCAACAAATGTGTATCAGGTTCCACTAAACACAGGTTATGGAGACACGCGCCGCGCCCTTCCCTCCGCTCCTCCGCCCCCCACCAGCCCTCGGGAGCCACTGAGTTAGAGAGGCTGAGCAATAGTGTATTTGTTGGTTCTTTCAGGTTTTTCTTTGGGATAAACTTGGTGGATGATTGGGGTGAATTTCCTCCCTAAACACACACGCATATAATGTCAATAAGCTCCTCCCGTTTCCTCGTCATTCTTAGCATAATTAGATGACGGATGGCAGGGAAGGTTATTTTTCCATTAATTCTTCCCGGAATGAGACAAAAAATAAAATAAAGTTGATTTCACGCAATAAGAAAAAACGGTGCGCCTACTTTGAAGTCTATATATGTCTTAATAATAAAAGACGTCCTGTGCTGAATTGAGAACATCTAATAATGGAGAAGGTAAATAAGAACAATGGTTTCAATGGTAAATTTGAATCGTAAGGGATGACAAGAATAATGACTATCAAACAAGGTAGATTTAATGTCACTGATGTGGAAAAAAAGTTGTAAGAGGCAAGAAAATTGAAGACGATGAAGTAAATGAGAAATAAAATACAAGGACTGGATGAGAGATGTAGCAAAATGAATGAATATGGGAAAAGAAAAAAGTGGCGATTAGAAGACAGAGAAAAAAAGACGTGTAAAGGAAATATGAATGAAAGAATTAGAAACAAGAAATGACATACAAGCAGACTGAAGGAAGAATAAATTATGGAGGAGCATCAAGGGGAAAGTGGAGTTAGAAATAAACAGAAAAGAAAAGCAGGAAAATAAATTAAAAAAAGACTAGTGAAAAAAAATAAAGAACAGATGTAGTGTCAAGGAAGAAAAAGTGGAGGAAAAGCCGAAAAAGAAACGGAAAGACGAAACAGAAGAAGGAGAGGCGAGAAAAAGGAAGAATTTAGTAACAAAGAACGAAGAGAGAGACACATCAGGTAGGTAAAGGGAAAGAGAAGTCGAAGGCGAATACAGAAGAGGAAATAAAACAGGAAACAAAGGATAAAAAAAGGAATGGACCTGTAGAAGAAAGAAAAAAGGGAAACAGTAGGATTAAACGAAGAAAGCTGAAAAGGGAGATGAATAAGTAAACTGAAAGGGGTGAGAACGTCAAAACGAGAATGGAAAAGGAACAGGAAGATAAAGTACACATAAAACAAGAAAAAGAGAAGGATAGAAGGATTAAGAGTGAAGAAGAAAACATTGGTGTAGTGAAATAAATAAAACCGAAAAAAGGAAGATAATGGTATATAGAAAAATGATTGAGAGAGAGAAGGAATGGATGATAAAGAGGAAGAGGAAGTTATTTTAAGATTGAGAGAGAATATCGAAGAGGAAGCAGAGGAAGACAAGAAAACCAAAAGAAGAGAGCGCATATAGAAAAACAGGATGATAGAGGGAGAGAAGGAATGAATGATAAAGAGGAATAGGAAGTTATTTTAAGTTTAAGAGAGAATATCGAAGAGGAAGCAGAGGAAATCAGACAAGAAAACAAGAAGAAAGAACGTATATAGAAAAATAGGAGAGAAGAATATGAAGATAAGGAGGAAGAGTAAATTGTAGGAGGATTGAAATAAGGAGGGATTGAGGGAGAGCGTCGAAGAGGAAATGGAGGAGGAAAGAGGAGAGACAACTCGAGGTAACGAGAATGTACGGCGGAGAGACCCAACCTGATCGTGGCCGCCCCTCGAGACACACACACACACACACACACACACACATGCAGGTATACACATTCAAGGTATTTATTTCCTTACTTTTTCTTCGGTTTTCTTTGTGTTTTTTTTCTTAATTTTCTTATCGATGTTGTTGTTGTTGTTGTTGTTGTTGTTGTTGCTCTTCTGCTTCCTCTTCTTCTGCTTCTTCTTCTTCTTCTTCTTCTTTTTCTTTTCTGCGTCTTCTTTTCTTTTCTTCATTATTCCCAATTTCTTTTTTTCCCCTCTTTTTGTTCTTCTTGTTCTTTTTCTTGTTCTTCTTCTTCTTCCCAACTTTCTCTCTCACACACACAAAAAAAAGCAAAAGAAAAAACAAAAAGAAAAACAAAAGTGTCCCTCCATTTTGTTTCAGTGTTATTCAGTGAGACTTTTATTTTTTTTTTTTGTTTTACCTCATTTTTGTTTCCTTCAGTTTTGTAATTGCCGCTGCCTCCATTGTTCTTACTCTGGCCGCGCCTTTCTGTTTTAAAGTACCTGAGTGTTATAATTAGTGTGTGTGTGTGTGTGTGTGTGTGTGTGTGTGTGTGTGTGTGTGTGTGTGTGTGTGTGATGGAGTATTCTCTCTTATCAATTTTTCTTTGTGGTTTTGTTCACATTTTCTTATATTTAATCTCCTTTTTTTCTTGTTTATATCCGAAGAGCAATCAATGGCTGTCCCGGATGTATCTAAATGAAGAAATAACTTAATACCTGAGCAGTTTTTTTAACTCTTTTCTTCCTCCCTCACAACACTTACATTCTTTCAATAGGAATGGTCAAAACACTCTTCTAACCAAATTTGACCCCTCTTGTCGGATCTCCTATTTCTTATGTGGGAGCAGCGAGTTGCATGCTTAGATTGTTTAGTCCTTAGCCAAGTTATATTAAGCACAGACCTAGATAGCAGATAGACAGTCAAGGAGAGAGAATAGTAACTTTGAAATTCTAGAGGTCAAGGGAGAGAGAGAGCCAGGAGTAAGGGTAAAATGACAACGTGTTTTTAGAGCAGGATTCAGTAAACTAACATCGCCGAGAGAACGTTGAGAAGACTTTTCTCCTGTATTAATAACTGATGATGATGATAATGCCTTCTTCGCCGTTAAGAAAATAAAGCAGTAGGAATTATAATGTTAGAAAATATATCAATAATAATCCGTACACTGAAAGCTGATTAATTCGATCTTTTATGCTCCACAGGAAGACGAGACCAACCGGCTCTGATGACAATGACTGGTGAGTACCTGAATGAAGACCTCCGTTAATTATTGCACCTAAGAAACCATATATTTTATCTCCATTATCACTTATCATGAAGAGGAAGTGTGGAGAGGGAAAGAAGAGGAGCTAGCGGGGAGATGGAAAAGAGGGGGAGGAGAGGTGAAAGGTGCTGAAAGGGGGAGGGGAAGATGAGACAGCGGGAAGGTGGAACGGGACTCAGTAAAGGAAAGGGGGAACGAGAGAAGGGGAGAGAAAGGGGAACTAGAGGGAGAGGACCGAGGGGAAGTTAGGGGAAGGGGATCGGGGTCAAAGGTGGGAAAATACCTGGAAGTCGGAGAGAAATCGAAGGGTAGTCTTAGCTTATCAAGAGAGGTAATTGCTTGTGTAGATGCGTGGCTGAGAGAGAGAGAGAGAGAGAGAGACGAGAGGGGGAAGAGTAAAAAGGCTAAACGGAGAGAGAAAGGGAGAAAAAATGCGTATAGGGGGAGAGAGGTAAAAAATGGAGAGAGAGAGAGATCTGAATTAGGGATGGTCACTCTCTCTTTCTGCCTATCACTCCACCTTTTTTCCTCCTCCTCCACTTCTTGTTGTCCCTCCACTTAGAGAGAGAAAGAGAGAGGGCTGAGCGATTTTTTAAATTTTTTTTATATTTTTTTCTCTTTTCGTCATTTCTATTCTCAGTTTTATTCGTGATTGCCTTTTTTTTCTTTTCCTCCTTTGCTCTCTCCGTTTGTGTTTTTTCTTCTTTTCTTTATTGTATTTTTTTTATTTATGCATACGAACAGGTTGCTTTCTTCTCTCTCTTCTCCTTTTCTCTCCTTCGTCTTTTTTCTATTTCCTTTTCCTTGTTTTCCTTTTCTTTACTTCTTTTTCTTCCGGTCTTCTTTTGTATTTCCCCCCCCTTTTTTCTTCTTCTTCTTCTTCTTCTTCTTCTTCTTCTTCTTCTTCTTCTTCTTCTTCTTCTTCTTCTCCTCATCTCTCTAGTGCTCCTCCTCCTCCTCCTCATCATCATCATCATCACCCGGTCACCTTACCTGCATATTCTTCGCAGGTATCCACACCTAATGAATTCTCAGGTAGGGTTGCTGATTACCTGCCTTTTTTTCCCTTTTCGTAAGCACTTTCCTCTAATCTCGGAACACTGAGAGAGTTATTGAGTGTCATTAATGAGTGTGTCTAATTAGGTTGGTATTGATGATGGTTATATTAGTTTTAGTATGGATGCCTTTCTCATGTTTTTGTTTTCTTAACAGTTAAGACTAAAGAAGGACGAAGCAAAACAGTCAGCTAGAATCAAATGGATAAACGCAATATATCCGAGTTTATTTATTGCGGTTTTTTCGTGTAATTTCTGTGTATTATCTCTCGTTTATCATCATTATTATCTATTTTGTCTTCTTAAGTGTTGTTAATGCATCTTACTTTCATCTGGTAATTATATTATTTCCTTCTTCCTTTCCTCTCTTTTTGTTTTCCTTTTTTCATTTGTTTTCTTTCCTTTCTCCAATTTTTTTTCAGTTCCCTTTTCTTGCAGTCTTTTCACTCATTGTCTTTACTCTTATTTTTTCTTTCTTTTATTATCCTTTTCTTCCTTCTTTCTCCTTTCTGGTCTTCCTGCTCCTCCTTTCTTCTTCCCCTCTTTTTTCCCTTCTTCTCCTCCTCCCTCCTTCGCAGTTGGGAGTCTTTCTCTCTCTTTCTCTCTCCATGTTGCTGTCACCATCATGTGGGAAATGGCTTGTTTCCTCCACTCTCTCTCCTCCACTTCCCTCCCTTCCCTTCCTTACCTCCCTATCCTCTCTCCTACCATATCCCTATCTCTGACCTTTCTCTCCTTCTCCCTCCTCTCCCCTCCCTCTTTCCTCTCCCCCTCTTTCTCTTCTAGCGTATCCTATCTCTCTTCCTCCTTTCTCCTCTCCTTTCCTTTTCACACCTCTGTCTGTGTTCCTTCTCTCCCTCCCTTCCCTACCCCTCTCCCCTCTCTTTCCCTCTCTCTCTCTCTCTCTCTCTCTCTCTCTCCCTCCTCATTTTCCCTTTCTTTTCCTTTCTTTCTTTCCCTTCCACCCAGCATCACTTCCACTGCTCATCTGTCATTTTTTGTGCTCCATTCTTTCTCTATTTTTATCTCTTCTTTCTTTCTCTCCCTCATTCTTTATTTATTGGGTATTTTTCGCTCCTTTTTTCATTACTTTTCGTTCCAGCTAATATGGTGATAACAGGAATGAGGATGAGGGGTGAATATTTGAGTGTGATGATAGTAAAGATAGTTCTCTCTCTCTCTCTCTCTCTCTCTCTCTCTCTCTCTCTCTCTCTCTCTCTCTCTCTCTCTCTCTCTCTCTCTCTCTCTCTCTCTCTCTCTCTCCTGTTTAATACCTTTGATAATTTTTCTTCTTTCCTCTCCTCTCCCTCCTCCTCTACTTATTCTTTTGCTCGTTTCTTTTCTCATTCAACCATTGCTTTACATTTTTCTTCGCTTCTCCCTCAATTTCCGTTCTTTTTTCTTCCCTCTCAATGTTTTCTTCCTGACCCTCATTTTACTTACCTTTCATTGTTCACTTTTCATATTATTTCTCTTGCGTGTGGCTCATTTTTCCCTGTAATTTATTTTTTTCTTTATTGTTTTTTCTTTTGTCTGAGTTTTGTTTGCTAGAATAATTAGCGAATATAGAGAACGTGTGTTTATTATTGTTGTTTTTGTCATTCTCTTTCTCTTACTTTTTATTTATCTTACTTTAAATTGCCTCTTTCATTCATATTGTGTTATTTGTATGTCTCTTTCTGCTTGTCTGTCTTTCTCTTTATTTTTCGTCTGTGCACCTGTCTATCTTTAAGTGCGTATGTCTGTATGTCTGTCAACTTGCCTGTCTGTCTGTCTGTCTGTGTCTATCTGGATGTATATATGTATGCATGTATGTGTGTAAATGTAAATGTTTGTAGTATGTATATGTATGTTGGTATGTGTGTATGTATGTCTCTCTCTCTCTCTCTCTCTCTCTCTCTCTCTCTCTCTCTCTCTCTCTCTCTCTCTCTCTCTCTCTCTCTCTCTCTCTCTCTCTCTCTCTCTCTCTCTCTCTCTCTCTCTCTCTCTCTCTCTCATTTTTGTCCCCGTCGTCGCTTTTTCTCCCAAAGTTTCTCGTACCTGCTCGTTTTCTTTGCTCCACCTTTGTTTGGTCTTCCTCCTCCTCAGCATCCTCGCGTCCCTTCTTCCCCCTTTCCTTCATTATAATTTTTCCCTTAATATCCATCACTGACCAGTCCCCTCTTTCTCATTTCTTATTTACTCTCTCTCTCTCTCTCTCTCTCTCTCTCTCTCTCTCTCTCTCTCTCTCTCTCTCTCTCTCTCTCTCTCTCTCTCTCTCTCTCTCTCTCTCTCTCTCTCTTTAATTCTCCCTTCGCCGTCACCCTTCTATTAGTCGCACACACACACACACACACACACACACACGGTTGTTATCCCCCTTATTGTCGTTCCCCCTCTCTCTCTCTCTCTCTCTCTCTCTCTCTCTCTCTCTCTCTCTCTCTCTCTCTCTCTCTCTCTCTCTCTCTCTCTCTCTCTCTCTCTCTCTCTCTCTCTCTCTCTCTCTCTCTCTCTCTCTCTCTCTCTCCTTCTTTAGAGCCATCGGGTCCAGTGTCGGTAGATTACTCGCGAATCTAATTAGCCGACGCTCTCAGTCATGAAACGAGAGCAAGTTTCGGCTGGTGTTTTTCCTCTCTATTTTCGTCGTAGTTTGATTAAGTTTTAATTAAAGTTATCGTCGTCGGTCAGTCAAAGGGGCGGGCAGCGCTCCGTAAAACAAGGGCCTCAGCGTGTATAATAGGCCACATATTAAAATGGATTTATTTTTTTTAGCTTTCACCTGTCCCCACCTCCCCCTCCCCTCCCCCTTTTTTTCTCTTACTTTTCCTTCTTTTTATTTTTTTCGTTTTCCAGGCAGTGAGTGAGTGGGTGAGCCCCTTCCTCCTCTTTCTCCTCTTCCCCCCTTTTCCCCCTCTTTTCCCCTCTCCCCACTCCCCCTCTTTCACCCCTTACCATGCTCCCCTGCTTTTTACTCCTTTTCTATAGTTTTGGGGGGCACTGAGTGGGTGAAAGTCCCCCTTCTTCTCCCCCTCTTCCCATCTCCCTTTTCCCCTCTCTCTCCTCTCTTCCCTCTCTCTCTTTCCTCTCTCCTCTTTCACTCTCTCCTCTCTTACCTACCTCTCTCCCCGTCTTCCTCTCTCTTCCCCTCTTCCTTTCTCTCTCCCATGTCTCCTCTTTCTTCCCCCATTCCCCTCTTCTCCTCTCTCCTTCCCCTCCTCCATCACTACCTCCTTCCCCTCTTCACGAAAATGATTTAGTGAGTTTATTCCTTCTCTGTGTCTATCTCTGTCTCTGTTTCTCTTCCTGTCTTCCTCTGTCTCTCTCCCTTCCGTTCTTCCTTTTTTTCTTCTAGTTTCATTGCGTTTCCTCGTTAACTCCTCACTTTGTCATACTCTCTCTCTCTCTCTCTCTCTCTCTCTCTCTCTCTCTCTCTCTCTCTCTCTCTCTCTCTCTCTCTCTCTCTCTCTCTCTCTCTCTCTCTCTCTCTCTCTCTCGTTATCTCTTTATTTTGTCATTCTCCTCTTCTCCTCTCCTCCTCTTCTTCCACTTCCTTCCTGCCTCCTTCCTCCTTCCTCACTTTCTCTCTTTCTCCTTCAATTAGTTGTCTTCCACCTGTTCGTCTCGCTTCCCATTTTCCTCCTTGTTCACTTTTTCCATCTCCTTTTTCTTCTTTTTTCCTCCTATTCCTCCTACTTCCTCTTCTTACTCCTTTTTATTCTTCTACATCTCCTCCTTTTAATCTTTCTACTCCTCCACCTTCCCTCCTCCTTCTCTTCCTGCTTTTTCTTCTCCCTTTTTTTCTCCTTCTCTTGAGTGTCATTCTCCTCCTCTTCCTTCTGTTTTCCCTTTTTCTACCTCTTTTTCTTCTGTTTTTGCTTTTCCTCTTCTACATGTCCTCTTTCTTTCCCTTCTCCACTTTCTCCTCCTCCTGCTTTTCCTCCTCCTCCTGCTTTTCCTCCTCCTCCTCCTCCTCCTCCTCTTCCTCCTCCTGCTCCTCCTCCTCGGAACCAGTGAATTAGCGGATTATGGCGTCCCTGATTATCGTAATATTCAAGTGGGACTTTAATGGGTGGATATTGGCCAGCAGATGGAGGAGAACTTGGATTATTATGCTCCCAACTTACTTAATGAGGAGCACTGGGCGATGTTTACTGTATGATAACCTCCGTCTGTGGCCTCCTCCTCCTCCTCCTCCTCCTTCTCCTCTTCCTCCTTCTCCTCTTTCTCCTTCTCCTCTTCCTCCTCCTTCTCTCTGGTTTCCTTCCTCATTGCTGTTTTTTTTAATATCCTTCTATTTCTTTCCCTGCTTCCTCTCTTCATTTTCTTCTTTTCTTGTTCTTCTTGTTCATTTAATACTCCTACTTCTTCTCCTTCGTGCCCGTTTTCTCCTTCTCCTCCTCCTCCTCCTTCTCTTCTTCCTCCTTCTTCTTCCGTGTTTTCTTTCTCCTTGTGGTTATATTCTCCTATTTATTTTTTGCTTCCTCTCTCATTCTTTTTACTTTCTTCTTTTCTTCTTTTTGTTTAATGGTATTTCTCTATTTGTTCCTCTTCCTATTTCTGTTTCTCCTCCACCTACTCCTTCTCCCTTCTCTCTCTCCTCTCGTTTCTTCTTCCCTCCTCCTCCCTCTCTTGCCTCTCCCTCTTCTCCATCTCCTCCTCCTCCTGTTCCTGCTTTTCTTACCTCTTCTGCTGTTGCTTCTCTTTTCCTCCGGTTTCCCTTTCTCCCCTACAGCTGTTTCCTCCTTTCTCTTTGTTTACCTTTTTCCTCCCTCCGTTACTGCTGGTTATTCTTCCCCTTCCCCTCCTCCTCCTCCAGGCTTTCCTCCTCCCTACAGCTAAATCCTGCCCTTCTTTGAACTCTACTCTCTTTTTCTCCTCCTCAAACTACTCTCCACATATGTATTCCTCCTACCTCATTACCCCTCTCATACCCTTTCTTTTCCTCCTCTTTCTCAACCATAAACTCTAACTCTCTTCTCTCCATTTTTTCCTTTCCTCAATCTTTTCTTGTTTTCCTCTTCCACATGTGTACTTCTTCTCCCTCTTCTCCCTTCGTATAATCTTTCTTTTCCTCCTCCTCTTTCTCAACCATAACCTCTAACTCTCTTCTCTCCATTTTTTCTTTCCTCAATCTTCTCTTCTTGTTGTTCTCTTTTTCCATATGTATGCTTTTTCTACCTCTCTTCACCCTTCTCGTAGTCTCTCTCTACTTCTCTTCCATCCCACCTACCCCCTCTTCTTTCTCCTGTTTATCCTTCATATATATCAATGACCTAGAATCAGGACTGAAATCCACAATATCGAAATTTGCAGATGACACCAAGGTGGGTGGAGATGCCCTCACAAAGACCGACTGCGAAATCATTCAGAAAGACCTCAATCACATTATCGAATGGTCGGAAAAATGGCAAATGTCTTTTAATGTTGACAAATGCAAAGTCATGCACATTGGGTCCCAAAATAGTAACCATACATACATCATGAATGGGAGACCTCTGCAAGCGATGCAGGAGGAAAAGGATCTTGGAGTCACTATCAGCAGTGACCTGAAACACGCGAATCACTGTAAAAAAGCATACAACAAGGCCAACATTATGCTCGGGTTCATAGCGAGGAACTTCGAGTGTAAAACACCAGACGTGATGCTATCCTTGTATAATTCCATGGTAAGACCGCACCTCGAGTATGCAGTGCAGTTCTGGTCTCCCAATTACAGAAAGGACATTGCTCTACTGGAAAGGATTCAGCGACGCGCCACAAAGATGATTCCAACCTTCAGGGCTCAACCGTACGAGGAACGACTCAATCTCTTTACATTGGAGAAAAGACGCCTACGAGGGTATATGATTCAAGTCTTCAAGTATCTAAAAAAGTTCAATAACGTCGATTACTCCAAATTCTTTGAACTGCAAACCAACTCAAGAACTAGAAATAACGGTTTACCCATTCAGTCGAGTCGATGTAACACAGACATTGGAAGGAGTTTCTTTTCAAACCGAGTCATCCGCCACTGGAACAATCTTCCCTCAGTAGTAGTAAATGCGAATACCATCAACTCCTTCAAATATAGAATCGACCGTCATTTCGCTGCGTCGGGAGTAAACTGGATAACGAGGGAGTTCCATCTGCTCCTCAATATCGAGGTGCTTTCATCTGCTCACCAAGCCCCAAGTGGCGGTCGAGCAGATTAAATCACCCAAGCGGGCGACCTCGTAATGAGCCAATAGGCTTTCTGTTGCCTGCATTTCCATGTTTCCATGTTTCTCCCTTTCTTGTCCTCCTTCCTTTGCCTCTCTTCCTCCTTCCTGCTGTTACTCTTCTCCTGCTCCACTTCCTTTTGCTCTTCCCTCTCCCCTTTCTCCTCATTCACGTCCTCCTCTTTCTTCTCCTCTTCTCCTCCTCCTCCTCTCACAGCATCAGACAAGGGGAGTACGATAAAAGAATAAACACTCAGCCATAACCTTATTAAATGGTATTGCGGCGTCGGCGGCGAGGACTGAGGCGGCGGTAGAGTCTTCATTGAGGCGTCTATAAGTGCGTGTCGGCGTCGGTCAGGCTATTAATCCCGGCCGAGTGTCAGACGGCCGGACAGACAAAGAGTTCGGTGATATATGCTTGGTGTGAGTGGCCGCTGAGGGTCGTCTCTTGTTTGCCGTTGAGAGGGGGAAGGTGGAGGGTGAAGGGAATGAACTGAGGGAAGAATGACGAGGAGGAATGAGTGAGGGTATGAAAAACACCTCCCGTTCACGTTTTCCTTTATTTTTATGACTTTTGTTTGAGGTCTTTACCCTTAGCATAGTCTTTCTTTTCTTTCTATATGGTGGAAGAAGATAAAATAGAATGCGTGTGAGGGTGAGATATGGTAGAATGAGGTAAGATTATGGTTGCTTTGGTTAGGTCAACTTAGGTCAGGTGAGAACAGGTAATCAGGTGAGGTGGATTTGGGCTTTGTTTAAGTAATGTAAGGTCAGGTTTTGTTGTATTAGGCTTGTTAAGAAAGAGGAATGGTAGAAGGATGAGTATGTGGGAGTGTGTGGGTTGTAGTTTCATATTTTTTTTTTCCCTACAAGTACAGCAATGAAAGTCTGTCAATGAATTTCCTACTGTTTTTTTTGTGTGTGTGTTCTTGGTATTTTTCTTTGTAATGATGGTGCCTGCTGTTGTTATTGTTATTTTTATAGAGATGGTGGTAGTGGTGGTAGTTCAGGTAAAGATGATAGTGCGAGTATTAATAACGATAGTGACTGTGGTGGTGGAAGTAATAGTGTAGCTTTTTATGCTTATTGTGCTTATTATGCTGATTAAAGTGACGTAGGTGGTGGTGGTGATGATGCTTGTTAAATATGGATGCAGAGATAATGATGGTGTTGATAGAGAGATAGTGATATTATACAGATGTTCGTGCTGATAGTGTTGCTGTTAGTGGTGTTGATGATGCTTGTTAAATATGGATGTAGAGATAATGATGGTGTTGTTAGATAGTGATGTTATACCGATGTTCGTGGTGATAGTGTTGCTGTTAGTGGTGTTGATGATGCTTGTTAAATATAGATGCGGAGATAATGATGGTGTTGTTAGATAGTGATGTTATACCGATGTTCGTGCTGATAGTGTTGCTGTTAGTGGTGATGGTGATGGTGGCGGCGGTAATGAACACATTGCAGCTTCCACGTGTGTTCTGTTAAGTCAAAGTTTCTGCGGCTTGTCTGGAAGGCGCCCGAGCCACAACGACGCCCCGAAGGAAGCTTAATTAAGGCAGCAACTTCCAAGGCGAATTAAGATGCATTAGGAACTGTTATTCAACCTCGTGTTGTGATGGCGGGGGCGGCGCGTGGCGGTGGTGGTAGTAGTAGTAGTAGTAGTAGTAGTTGTAGTAGATGTAGTGGTAATGGTAGCAGGAGAGGTGGAAAAAGGGTGAGAGAAATCATGAATCCTCAACACTTTTAATCTTTTGGTACCATAAAACTAAAGCATTAAGCGGTGGTAGGAATGGTTGGAATGGTAAGGATAGGAGGAAGAGAAGGAGGATAGGGAGAGAGAGATAGAGAGAGCATCAACAACCCCCTCAATCTTCCTCTACACAAAACACTAAACTCCATTTCGTTTGTCCTATACATCGACTCAAGGCAGCGACGGTAGCAACGTTAGAGGGAACAAGGGGGAGAGAGAGGAAGAGAGAGAAAGGGAAAGAGTATCCACAGCCCCCTCGTTCTCCCTCTGCGCTCCCAGCAAAACATAGAACTCGATTTCTTTTGCCTTAGACTTCGACTCAAGAACTCCCTCGATATTGCATGGAGAGTAAGTAAGTAAGCTGGCCCTCGAGACTTCACCTGCAGTGCTTCAATCCAGGTGAGAGCTGAAGGAACAGGTGTTATTGAAAGGTTATAGCCGTGTGTGTGTGTGTGTGTGTGTGTGTGTGTGTGTGTGTGTGTGTTTGAGAGAGTATGAGAGAGAGAGAGAGAGAGAGAGAGAGAGAGAGAGAGAGAGAGAGTATAATTGAACAAGAAAAGAGAACAGCAGGAAAGAGACAGAGATGCAAGGAGAGAGAAAGAAGAGAAAAACAAACAAACGAGAAGGAAGGAGATGGAGAAGGAGAAATGAAAAAGAAGAGAAGGAAACAGAACACAGCAAACAGAAGATAGATAGATAGATAGATAGAGATAGATAGATAGATAGATAGATAGATAGAGAGAGAGAGAGAGAGAGAGAGAGAGAGCAACAGCATGGAACAAACAGGAGAATGAAGCAGAGAACGTTTATCTGACCACCTTTCTCTCTGTCTGTCTGTCTGTCTCTTTCTTAAACGCGGATGAGCCTAGTCTTAAGCCCTTCAGGTAATCCGCCAATGTTTCTACTTCGACGCCGTATCTGGCTGGCGAGGATCAAGGAGAGATACAAGTAACCAAATGCAAGGGAAAAAAAAAACCTTATATCTCTCTATTCGTAATCCACAGTAATCCTTTCGAGTGGGTCACAGAGTTTTATGTTGCAAAGGCGATCCGAGTCTTTGGGTAACACGACTGAAGGTGTATATGTAGGGTTAGATTCTCCTGTATGTGTGTGTGTGTTCGTGTGTGTGTGTGTTCATGTGTGTGTGTGTGTGTGTATGTGTGTGTGTGTCTGTGTGTGTGTGTGTTGAAAGTTTTTTTTTTACCTGCATAAGAAACACTTCCTCCCTTCCTAATTAGTTTCCCAAGGCTTTAGAGGATTATTTCACTCAAGGTAATAAAAAGGGATTAAAAAAGAGGTATAATCGTATGTGCGTTTTGGGGGAAAAAGAAATTAAGCAAAGAACGGAAAATTACGAGCTGGATTAAGCGGGCGTTTGTTTTGTTTGCATCCGCTGTTGTTGTTGTTGTTGTTGTTGTTGTTGTTGCTGTTGTTGCTGCTGCTGCTCCTGTTGTTCGTGGTGGTGGCGGTTGCATGAATTTCGTTGTTTCTATTTTCGTTGTTGTCGTTGTTCCTGTTGCTTTCGTCATTATTGTTCTCGTTATGGTCATCTCATTCGACTTTCCTTTTTTTTTTTTAGATTGCATTATGTTTCAAGAGAGATTTCTGGACTCCACTAACTACTAACTAACCCTTCAGTAACTACTAAACTCTACAATAACTACTACTAATTATCTAACCCTTTATCTTTCCCCCTTTAAGAAATACATCACCCCTTTTTTTTTAGTTTGCATTATGTTTCAAGAGAGATTTCTAGACTCTACTAACTACTAACTAACCCTTCACTAACTACTAAATACTACTACAACTACTACTAATTATCTAACCCTTTATCCCTCCCCCTTTAAGAAACACATCACCCCTTACCTATTTTATTAAGGCGTCTCTACCCATACTGACTTCCCTTTCCCATTTCTTCCTTTCCCCTTTCTTCATCTCTTCCTCTTTCCTTTATTCCTTCCTCCGTACACCAGCCTTTTAGTACCCTTTTTTACATTCCCTCATTCCTCTGCTTTCTCATATCTCTCCCTTTGCAGTCTGTCCTTTAACCCACTTTCCTTTTTCTTTTGCCTCTTCTTCACCCTCGCCTCCTTATACCACCTTTTAGCATCCTTTTCCATAGTCTCTCAATCCCTATTTGTGCATCTCCTTCCCTTAACAGGCTGCCGTTCTCTCCTCGTATGCTTTATTTTTTTCCCCTCCTATTTCCCCCTCCAGCACACCCCTTCTCCCTTCTCCCTTTTTCACCCTGTCCCTCTCCCTCTGGATCATTCTCCCTTTAATTTTCTTTGTCTTGTTCTTTTCTTTAGTCTATCTCTCCTTTTCTTAATAACTATTCTATATTCTCTCTCTCTCTCTCTCTCTCTCTCTCTCTCTCTCTCTCTCTCTCTCTCTCTCTCTCTCTCTCTCTCTCTCTCTCTCTCTCTCTCTCAATAGGTATTCTGACTCTGACGAACACCTGCACTCTTTAGGCAGGTATTTTTTCCCTCCCAGGTGGACGCGGTTACCCAGTGTCATGCAGAACCACCTGGTGAAGCATGTTTCCCCGCGCCAGGTGTCGTGTTGTCTTGGCGGACGTGGGAGGGCGTGGGAGGGCGTTGGAGATCGGTGCGCCAGGTGAGTCCAGGTGGGCTGAGGTGTGTTCAAGCGTGCAGGTGTCAAGGTCATTAATGATAGGTACGACAAGTCTGATGGCGGGGCTTCCTTGTTTACCAGGCGGCCCTTGCATGTCTCTGGCTTGTCTCTTTGTTTGTGTTTTTTTTTTTCGATTTTTTTGTTTTATTTTGATTTGGTTTGTTTTAGTTTTATGCCAGGTCGGAGTTTGTGGTTATATTGGTGGTGGTTATCTGTGTATGCGTGTGTGTGTGTGTGTGTGTGTGTGTGTGTGTGTGTGTGTGTGTGTGTGTGTGTGTGTGTGTGTGTGTGTGTGTGTTTATTTGCCTGTTTATTCTTATATTTTTTGTGTATTTATGATTGAGTCAAGCTTGAAATATTCCGTGTGTTATTTTGGGAGTCGTGTGTGTGTGTGTGTGTGTGTGTGTGTGTGTGTGTGTGTGTGTGTGTGTGTGTGTGTTGATGTGTTGAAAGTTAGACTAATGACATCCGTTCTGCATTACGTTTTTGGCCATAATTTACATAAATAAATGTGCATTAAAATTTGTTGTGTTGTTGATTTGATCTCGCTGCAAATTCGAACGAGTGCAAAGTGCCGTGGATTCATAATCATTGCTTTACTTTGTACGTATATATTCATTTTTCCCACCCATAAATAAATATAACCCGAGGAGAATGATGCTCAGCGTAGGAAGGGATATGAGAGGAGAAGCAGTAATTATTTATTTTTTTAACCTTTCCTTCATCGCGTTATTTTAAGTGCATGAAAAGCGAGAGATGAGAAAAACGACACTCATGACTTTCCTTTTGTTTTCTCAATTGTTCACTTTCTGTTTCTTTAATACTTTGAGAATGTAAAGTAAATTCTCTCAACCGCGCTGACTCCTTTATTTAACTCTTTTTAACTGCATGAAAGAAAAATATAAGCAAAATGAGCTGTTAATATTCCTTTACATTTTTTATATCCCCGTCTTAGTGTGCGAGAGAGGAATAACAATCTTTCCACGAGCGAATATAAATCACTCAAATTTTACTTACATTCATTTCTTTAGCATGGGGAGCAATATAACATGGCGAGTATCTAGAACAAGTATTTTATCATTCAAACACAAGTGCATAAGCATATCACTCAAATCCCCACTAACTCTACTTCTTTATGTACCAGAAAAGTAGTATGGCATGATCTATTAACGGTATTCTTTCCTCTAACATTTAATATCTAACCTTAAACCAATGACTAACAGGAAGATAAACCCATGTTAGCTGTACTCGTGGTGGCCAGCGCGTTACCAGCAGGCGAGCGGCGGTTTAGCGGGGAATCAGCGGCGAGAGGCAAGTTTGCGTTGGGTCGGCGGGCGGAGCGGGGCAAAGGCGGCGGTGGCGGGCTGGCGTGGAGATAGCACAAGGAAGGGTGGCGAGAGGCGCTAAGCAGTAATGAGCCAACACGCCCTACTCTGACCGCTGCCCGTGAATATACAGGCGAGACCTCCCTGGCAAGTTGCTTTCACAGCTGATGAAAAACCAACAGAGTTTTAATGGAGGATAATGGCTTTTTAATGGACGCTAATGCATTGCTGGTGATAGCTTCTTCCCCTCAGATCCCCTCACTCACACACACACACACACACACACACACACGCACACACACACACACACACACACACACACACACACGCACACCGAGTCCGACCAATCAAAAACAAGAAATTCAGTGATCAATTGGAAACGCTGATCTTCTCTAAAGGATTACCGAGGGAGACGGAGGAGGAGGAGGAGGAGGAAGTCTGAGGGAACGGAATCCATCAGTCTTATTTCCATACATTCGGGATTTAATTCTAATTTATTTGACAAAGACTTCGAGTTTTGTGTGTGTGTGTGTGTGTGTGTGTGTGTGTGTGTGTGTGTGTGTGTGTGTGTGTGTGTGTGTGTGTGTGTGTGTGTGATATAAATAAGTGTAATAGTACTTTTGGTAATCAGTAGTTTGTTTTCCATTTTTTCTTCATACATTTACACACAAAAAAATGTAGAAAATCAATTATCGTCACCTTAGTATATAGTATAATACCATCAAATCAATATATTTCTCTTTCTCTTTTCCCATTAAAAAATAAAGAAAGACTAACTCCATGACAGTAATGTAAAGCTTTCACAAGAACAAAACTATTCCCGTAAAAAAAAAACCAGCCAATTTTGCCCAATTATAATTAGCTGTCCATATAAAACCTTTTGCCGCTTGGGACCTACGCGTTTAAAAGTACTGGACTCTTTGTGTTTTAGGTTGGTTTACATATGAACTCTTTTGTTATTCTTTCATTTCGCGGTCGTGTGAAATCTATATTTAAACGGTTCAGTATTGTCTCTCATCGTTCTCTACACTTATATATTCCACCGTGTTTGCTTTCTCTTGTTTATGCTTCTTTTTTATTGTTTATTCCTCGTCTGTGTGGTAATCCTCTATAAAAAGACTCAATTCTCTTCTTTATCAACACGAACGATTAAAAAAGATCCGAACGCGTGTGGCCGCTGCTCCATACTCACTTCATCACTTCCGTTCCTCTGTTCTTTTATTCTTCCGTCTGTCTATTCCCCTATACGTTTTTTTGTACGTTCTGCTTGTCCGTTCTTCCGTCCTTTAGTCCGATCGTCCGTGTATGTGACCGTGCGTGTTTCGTCTTCCGTGATCTTCTTTTGTTTCTTGTGTTTCTCCTACCGTTCAATCGTTCACCAGGTTTACCCCCTGTTTCTTTGTCTGTTTGTCCTTTCGCCTGTCTGTTTATCTGTATTTCTGTCCTTTTATTTCTTCTTCCGTTCATTCGTTCATCCACTTTCCCCTTCGTTTATCTGTTTGTCTGTTCGTTCGCCTGCCTGTCCGTCTGTCTGTCTCTCTGTCTGTTCATTTATCTGTCCGTTATCGTTCATTTGTTTTGACGTTTATTCCTCCATCCGCTTTTCCTTCCCGTTATCTGTCCGTATGTCCACTAGCCTGCCTGTCGGTCTCTCTGTCTATCTGTCCGTTAATATGTCCGTGTGTCCGTTAATATCTTCCATTCATTCCTTCATCTGTTTTTCCTTCCACATTTCTGTCTATTTGTCTGTCCTCTCGCCTGTCTCTCCGTCTGTTCCGCCTCTCTGTCCTCATGTCCACTAGCCTGCCTGTCTGTCCGTGTGTCCGTTAATTTCTCCTTCCATTCATTCCTTCATGTTTTTCCTTCCACATTTCTGTCTATTTGTCTGTCCTCTCCCCTGTCTCTCCGTCTGTCCGCCTATCCGTCCGCGTGTCCGCTGGTCCGTTTGTCCTCGTGAACAACAACACCAACACACAAAAAAGTATAAGTAAACATGTATTTTTGACGACCAGTTTTCACGATGATTATGAAAAATAAACATTGTGTACAGCGTGTTTATTTTCACTCAAAGCTGCATATTTGTACTGAATTGTTGCTCACGCCGACCCGCTGACTGCTGAATTATAAATGGGATATGAACTAATTCTCCCTCTGTATAAATTAACCATTGCCTATCACGCTGTTTATTTTCCGTTCCTGCCTTTATCTGTCTCTCTGCATGTGGGTGTATTTGTCTGCCAGTCGGTCGGTCTATTGTTTTCCCGCTTCTAGCCTTCCTCTCCTGTCACTGTCTCTCTCTATGGACGTGCCTGTCTGCCAATCTGTCACTCGATATAATGATTTTCTATCCTCTGTCTATCTATCTGTCTCTATCTATCTATCTATATATCTATCTTTCTACCTATCTATCTATCTATGAAAGGACTAGTAGTTGCTTGGTGAGTTTCCAGTGACTTTCCATTACGTGCTAAGGCATGTTCTGACTTGCATGATGACTATAAAAAAAGTTGTTTGTAAATCCCCGTCCACACGATCAGGCAAGGCTCGAGGGCACAAGCGAGCAGTTTGCCTGTTGACGGGCTTATCTGTCTATCTGTCCATCTGTATGTCTTTCAGTTTATCTGTCTAAATGTCCTTCTATATGTCTATCTGTCAATTATCTGTCTATCTGTCCATCTATATGTTTATCTGTCAATTATCTGTCTAAATGTCCATCTATATGTCTATCTGTCAATTATCTGTCTATCTGTCCATCTGTATGTCTATCTGTCAATTATCTGTCTAAATGTCCATCTATATGTCTATCTGTCAATTTATCTGTCTATCTGTCCATCTATATGTCTATCTGTCAATTATCTGTCTAAATGTCCATCTATATGTCTATCTGTCAATTATCTGTCTAAATGTCCATCTATATGTTTATCTGTCAATTATCTGTCTAAATGTCCATCTATATGTCTATCTGTCAATTTATCTGTCTATCTGTCCATCTATATGTCTATCTGTCAATTTATCTGTCTATCTGTCCATCTATATGTCTATCTGTCAATTTATCTGCTGTCAATTTATCTGTCTATCTGTCCATCTATATGTCTATCTGTCAATTTATCTGTCTATCTGTCCATCTATATGTCTATCTGTCAATTATCTGTCTATCTGTCCATCTATATGTTTATCTGTCAATTATCTGTCTAAATGTCCATCTATATGTTTATCTGTCAATTATCTGTCTAAATGTCCATCTATATGTCTATCTGTCAATTTATCTGTCTATCTGTCCATCTATATGTCTATCTGTCAATTTATCTGTCTATCTGTCCATCTATATGTCTATCTGTCAATTTATCTGTCTATCTGTCCATCTATATGTCTATTTATCAGTGTATCTGTCTGTCTATCTGTGTCTGTATGTATATCTGTCTCCTACTGTTCACCTATTTTCTATCTGTTTGCATGCCTGTTAATTAAGTTTCCTCATCAACTATTGTCTATCCCTCATTTATTCTTATTTTATCTAATGTCTACCCATTTGTCTACCTCTTTGCATACCTGGTAACAGAGAGGTTCCTTAATTGCTGCCATTTCAAAGTAAGTGATTTTCGGAAACGAGAGAATTAATCCACTGGGAAGTAGTTTTTGAAGTTTGATTTTAACCTTTTTTGCCAATTTCATCTAGTACGTGTGTCTATCAGCCACTATATATTCTGTTAAGACGTCAAAAAGAGGCCGAGGAATTGAGTTTATAAGCAAAAGGAGGGTTTTAGATCCCCTCACGCAGACTTGCATCCTTTTCTGCCGTAATTCTGTTTGATATGTAAAGTCAAATGAATATCTTATGTAAATAGGAAGAGATGTGCCGACGGAGGGAAATGATTGGCTTACACTCGTCTTCTTACTGAGGGAAATGGAAGGAAGGAGAGAAAAAATGTGAGTAAAGAAATTCAAGCTAAGTATGATAAGGATAAGGAAGTATGTGATAAAGATGAAAATAAATACAAAAATGATTGGCTTGCACTCTTCTTACGGAGGGAAATGGAAGGAAGGAGAGAAAAAATGTGAGTAAAGAAATTTAAGCTAAGTATGACAAGGTGATGATATGAAGCAAGGAGAGGAAGAACGTGGTAAAGAAAGGAACAAATACCAAAATCACTGGCTCACACTCGTCTTCTTACGGAGGGAAATAGAAAGAAAGGGAGAAAAATGTGTGAGTAAAGAAATGTAAGGAAAGTGTAATTAGATGAATATAAAAGCGAGAGGCAGAGGTGTAACAAAAGAAACAAAAGAAAAGCATGTATTTAATAATTTCTTCTTACGAATGGAAATGGAAAAGGGAGAAAGAAAGTGTTAGAAAAAGAATATTAAGCAAAGTATAGTAAGGTGGTAATATGAAGGAAGAGGAAGAGGTGTCATAAAAAAATAATTATAGAAAGGTAATGTATTTATTTTTGTCTTCTTGTGAATCGAAATTAAAAAAAAGTGTTAGTAAAGAAATTTAAGCAAAATATAGAAAGGTATAGAATATGAAGCAAGAGGAAGAAGTGTCATAAAAAATAATTATAGAAAGGTAATGTATTTATTTTTGTCTTCTTGTGAATCGAAATGAAAAAAAAGTGTTAGTAAAGAAATTTAAGCAAAATATAGAAAGGTATAGAATATGAAGCAAGAGGAAGAAGTGTCATAAAAAAAGTAATAATAGAAAGGTAATGTATTTATTCTTGTCTTCTTGTGAATCGAAATGGAAAAAAAATGTGTTAGTAAAGAAATTTAAGCAAAGTATAATAAAGTGATTAAAATAGAGCAAGGGGATGAAGCATGAGATAAACAAAGATGAGAGTAAATACGAAAAAAAAAAAAAAATCATTCTCTTCTTATGAGTGGAAATAAAAAAATATAAAAAAATCTCAAAACAATGGCCAAGGAAGAGCGAGCTTTTAAAAGAGGCGAAAAACACCGCACGGTTAGTCTTCTGGAGTAGGTCTACGGACATGAAATTTGGTTAGGGGGGCTAAATGTGTTGCCGAGAGAGAGGCATTTTAGGCGGTAGAAGATAATTATGTTTCCCGGTGTATAAGAAGCAACCAAATGACGAAATAAAGTTAAAAATATGCGTATGAAAGCAACGAAATGACGAAATAAGGTTTGAAAATGTGCACAAAAGCAACCAAATGACGAAATAAAGTTAAAAATATGCGTATGAAAGCAACGAAATGACGAAATAAGGTTTAAAAATGTGCACAAAAGCAACCAAATGACGAAATAAAGTTAAAAATATGCGTATGAAAGCAACGAAATGACGAAATAAGGTTTAAAAATGTGTACAAAAGCAACCAAATGACGAAATAAAGTTAAAAATATGCGTATGAAAGCAACGAAATGACGAAATAAGGTTTGAAAATGTGTACAAAAGCAACCATATGACGAAATAAAGTAAATAAAATGTGTAATGAATTCCCGTGACAAATACAAGACGCAGACACTCAGAAACAAAGCAATGAGTAATAATAACGCTAAAGTAACAATGTAAAAAAAAGTAACAAAATAAATAAGAAGTCGCAATAAGAAAAAAACAAGAGAAAAAACACAAACACGCACGTCAGTCACACGGAAGCCTTGCCATCCACGGAATTACTCGATGATGAAAATGTCGGACTGAATAAACAGAGAAACGTATCAAAGGAGGTTGACAGCAGTGAAGCAAGCTACAGAGAACGCTACAGAGAAACCAGAAAACCCGAAGGCAGAGGAAGCAGAATGGAAACAAAGGTGATAACTGCAGGACAAAGAGAAGGAGGAGGAGGAGGAGGAGGAGGAGGAGGAGGGGGGTTAGAGAAAACAAAGAACGGATATGTGAATGTGAGTAATCATTGCTTTTTTAGATAGTAAGAAGGAATGTATTAGAAGAGAAAGAGGAAAGAGGAGGGAGAAGAAAAGGAAGAGGAAAATGGTTTAAGCGCAGGTGATAAACAGGTGAACTTCAGGTGAGGAAGAAGATGTAGGTGCGAAGAGGAAAGTGGAAGAAGCCAAGAAAGATGGGGAAAAGGGGAATAAAAATGAAGATGGACAGAAGGAAGAGAACAAGGAGGAGGAGGAGAAGGGGAAGCTCAAAAGAAAACAAAGCGAAGGGTAGAAAAATTGAAAATGGATGGGAGGGGAAGGAGGATGGGGAGGAGGAGGAGTGGAAAAGATTAAAACCAGGAGTTGAAGATGGTGGACGAAGAAAAGGAGGAAGAAGAAAGAAAAGAAGAAGGAAGCAATGCGGGAGGAAGAAGAGAAGAAACAGTACCGCAATGAGAGGATGATGATGAGGATGATGATGATGATGATGATGATAACTAAAAGAAGACATAGAAAAAGAACTTGTGCAAGGGGAGGAGGAGGAAAAGGAGATAGAAAGAAAGAAAAGGAGGAGGAGCGATACCATGAGAAGGAGGGGATGGAGGAGGAGGAAAAGGAGGATCAGGAGGAGAAGGAGGAGGAGGAGAGTGGCTTGGCATGGAGAGAAAGAGAAAGACAGAACCATCAACTTAGCCCAACTTAGCGGGCCAATTACGATAAGAGGTTGAGGGTGAAGTCTGGCACAACTTGTACTACAACGTAATGGCCGCTTAATTGGGCTTTATTCCCTCCTCTCACACTACCAACATCAAGCTAAGTGAAGTGAGATTGCCCTCTGATCTCCCAGACCGAGGATACTGCGTGTAGCTGGAGGATGCTGGGGGGGAGGAGGGGGGGATGGGGAGGAGAAGGAGGGGAGGGAAAGGAGGGCGATGCAGGAGTGGAAGGAGGGGGGGACGGGAAGGAGAGGTATGCATAAAGGAGAGGAGATGGAGGGGAAGGAAGGGAGGGAAGGAGGGATTGGGTGGGTTAGTGGTTGGGGTTGTGGAGGTGTGCATGTGTGTCGTGTGTGTGTGTGAATTTACAGTATGAGTTTAAATGGTTTGCTTTCCCTTTTATCTTCTAAACTTTCCATCTCTCTCTCTCTCTCTCTCTCTCTCTCTCTCTCTCTCTCTCTCTCTCTCTCTCTCTCTCTCTCTCTCTCTCTCTCTCTCTCTCTCTCTCTCTCTCTCTCTCTCTCTCTCTCTCTCTCTCTCACACACACACACACACACACACACACACACACACACTCAAACCCATAATATACACACTTTACGGAGAGTCCCATACACACCCATACACAAGCATCCCCCGGGCAGCATCCAGAACACTATAAGACGCTCACTAAGCATCCACACACCTTTTAAGACATCCATGTACACCCATACACAACCATCATCCAACAGCATCCAGAGAGCTGTAAGACACGCGCTGAGCATCCACACACCTTCCTCAGAGCCACCTTCGTACGCAGCCTCATGTAGCATCCCCAGGCACCCGCACGGCAGACTCTCGTTCAAGTGAGCAGTGCCAACTCGAGTGCCGCCCTAAGGAGTGCCTGTAGAAGTTCGCCAAGAGTCAGGACAGCCTCCCCCCTGCCCCCCCGCCCCCCCAGCCCCTCCCCCCGCCAGCCCCGCCCTGGTGCCGCTCTTCAGAAACACATTAGGGTAATGGAGGCCGCCATAAACTGATTACTGCGGAATTAGCTGCGAGTGCTGGCAATATCTTCTTATTACCGTCGACCGGGCCACGCCGGGCAGCGCCAGGGGCTCCCGCGCCCACTTTTATGGCACATCAATTATGGCCGCCACCACCTCCTCCTCCTCCTCCTTCTCCATCTCCTTCTCCTTCTCCTCCTCCTTCTGCTCCTCTTCTCACTGCTGCGTCTCCTCCTCTTCTCTCGTGTGTGCGTCTTCTCTTTCCTCTCCATCCTGTGTCTCTTCCTTTTTCTCCTCTGCCTTCTACTCCTGCTACTCTCTCCTCTCTCCCCCTGCGTCTCCTTCTTTCAATATCCATTCCTCTTCTTCCTCTTCTTCCTCCTCCTCCTTCACTAGCTTCTTGGGTTCTTAGCTCCTCTTTCTTGACTTACCTTTTTCTCTCCTGCTTCTTTGTTCTGCCCTTTTATATTTGTCTTCTGTTGTTATTCTACTTCCCTTTTTCCCTTTTTTATTCCCACGCCCCAATGCGTCATCTTCATCTTCCACATCCTCTTCCTTCTCTCCCTCCTCCTCCTCCTCCTCCTTTACCTTCCATGTCTCTTTTTCCACCAATTCCACCGTTTCCACCTCTTTTCCATCGTTTAGCAACACTCACCTCCCTCGTCCTCCTCCTCCTCCTCCTCCTCCTCCTCCTCCTCCTCTTCCTCCTTCTCTCTTCTTCCTCCTCCTTAGCTCCTTCTTTACACCTGCCTCGTGCCTTCTCTCTCTCCCTCCCTCCCTTCCCTTCCCTTCACTCCTCTCTCAGCCTCTCTCCTTCCCTTCCCTCCCTCCTTCCCTCTCCTCCCTCCCTCCCTCCCTCCCTCTACCTGCTTCATAAAGATCCCCACCGTCGTATCTCTTCCTTCTTCCCTCCTTTCCTCCCTCCCTCCCTCTTTCCCTCCCTCCCTCCCTCCTTCCCTCCCTCCTTACGTCGCTTTTAATCCTCAAGAAGACTTTTTTTCGCTCTACGTCTGGAAAAACTCTCCTTCTGATCATGCTTTTTTTTGGGTAGTTTGCGTTTTGTCTCTCTCTCTCTCTCTCTCTCTCTCTCTCTCTCTCTCTCTCTCTCTCTCTCTCTCTCTCTCTCTCTCTCTCTCTCTCTCTCTCTCTCTCTCTCTCTCTCTCTCTCTCTCTCTCTCTCGTTTACTTGTTTTTTATTGTTTTTTTACGTTTTTTGGGGTTTGTTTCTTGTTTTCTTTGATTATTTTTTGTATTATTATTTTTTTCGATCTACGTCTTTGAGTTTTGTTCGTGTTTTTTTCGTGTCTTACCTTTCCTTTTTTTTTCAGTAGCATTCGTTTCGCCTTTAATGATTCGTCCAGCTGCTTCGTTTTATCATTTATTTTTTATTTTTTTTATTGCGTTCACCTTTGGATTTTTTTTTTATGACTCGCATTTGTGTTTTTTCTCCTATTGTTTTCTGTTTCATCACCATCGTCGTCTTTCATTGCGTTCTTCTTCTCCTTCTCTTCTTCATCTTCATAGTCACCCTCTTCTTCCTCCTCTTTCGCCTCCTCTTCCCCCGCCTTCTTTTCCATCATTATCATCATCTTCATCTTTAATTGCGTTTTTCTTCTCCTTCTCTTCTTCATCTTCATAGCTACCCTCTTCTTCCTCCTCCTTCGCCTCCTCTTCCCTCGCCTTCTTTTCCATCATTATCATCATCAACATCATCATCGTCGTCTTTCATTGCGTTCTTCTTCTTCTCTTCTTCATCTTCATAGCTATCCTCTTCTTCCTCCTCCTTCGCCTCCTCTTCCCTCGTCTTCTTTTCCATCATCATCATCATCATCATCATCATCATCATCTTTTGCGACGTCCCTCAAAATGTCATGTCCCCTCGTCCTTGTTCTCCTCCTCCTCCTCCTCCTCATTCTCCTCCTTTCTCTCCTCCTCCTCCTCCTTCTTTACAAGCTTCAGCCATCTCATTCATCATCATTATACTCATCACCTTTCATACCCACTTAGCAGACACCTCCCTCCTCCCCCCCCCCCCCCCACCCCTCACCGCCTCCCTCCCTCCTTCCCTTCATTGTCACCATTACCTCCGTCTGTCATTACCGTTAATTGTTCGTGCGCTAATTATCACGTCTGCTTAAATGTTCCGTGCGTTCTTTCGCTGTCGGTTTTCACGTCAGTCTTATTTTAAAGGGAATTACACTCACTTATTACCATTGTTATCTTGCTTTTCATTTGGGGATTTATCAGTCTTAAGTATCATAGTGTAGTTTTTGGTAGACTAATTATATATCCATACAATTTTATTTCATATGTGTTGAAAAGTAAAAACCGTAACTGATCCTCCAAAACACATTATTATCATTATTTTCTTTCTTTTCTTTGGAATTTATCAGTCTTAAGTATCATAGTGTAGTTTTTGGTAATTATATCCACACAAT